>NW_028152189.1:25000-162500 GCF_964638095.1 Poromitra crassiceps
TATTCTTAGGAATCTCTTCTGAATAAGGAGTAATTTACTAGTGTATGAAGAAAAGGTTGCAGCCCAAACAATATTGCAGTAGTTGAGATAAGGAAAAAGAAGACTGTAGTATAAAGTGAGATATGAAGTTGGGTGGATAAATGGAAGCACCCTTCTCAGTATTCCAATAGTTTTCATGGATCTACTGCATACCAGATTAATATGATCTTTCCAGGTTAGATTACAATCAACTATAACACCTAGGAATTTTGTATTTAATACTTGAGGAATTTGCTTTCCATTTATAAATACTGTAGCATCCTCTGTGGCATAATATTTGTTTTTATTGCCAAAAATCATGAAGTTGCATTTAGAAACATTAAGTGTAAGCTTATTTAACTCAAACCATTTAGAGACAATAGACAATTCAGCATTGACACACTGGATCAGAGATTTAAAGTTGTGATGTGAGGCTATAAGATTGGTGTCATCGGCAAAAAGGATTGGGAGAAGATGATTACAAGAGGAGGCTAGATCATTAATGTAAATCAAAAATAACAAAGGACCAAGAATAGAACCTTGAGGAACCCCACAGACAATCTTTGATTTCTTGGAAGAGCTACCATTAATATAAACAAACTGCTCTCTATCAGATAAGTAGTTGGAGAGCCACAGGAGAGCAACATCATCAACCCCATATCTATTTAGTTTGGAGATTAAAGTTCCATGATTAACGGTATCAAAAGCTTTGGATAGATCAAGAAAGACACCAAGAGCAAATTTCTTGTCATCCAATGCTGTAGATATATTATTAACTAATTGTAATAAAGCATGCTCAGTAGAGAACATTTTCGAAAACCATATTGGTGTGGGTATAAGATATTGTTTAGAGTAAGGTGGTTTGAGATCCTAGTATACACCAGTTTTTCTAAGATTTTTGAGATGCAAGGGAGAATCGATATAGGACGGTAATTACCTAAATCTTTAGGATCACCTGATTTATAGACTGGAATGACTTTGGCAATTTTTAGATCCTGAGGAATAACTCCAGATTGTAAGGACAATGAGAGGATGTAAGTTAAGGGTTCAATTATGTAATCAATTGTTTCTTTTAGGAGAATGGATCTTATTCCATCATGCCCTTCAGATTGTGTCTAGATACCAATGCTTTTACACCAATCCTTGAATGTGCAAGTGTAATCGGAGGATAACAGAAAAGTTGGAATGTCACAAACGTAATAAATTAGTTACAGTGCATCTTGTCTAAGTCTACATGTGCAGAAGGTCTTAAGAGTCAGCTGGACATAAATTTAGCCCTGCGTGTTATTTACACAGGTCATACTCAGTGTACTAAAGTTATAAGCAAAGATCGATTCACAAGGATCTGACAGCTGTCTCCGCCATTTGTTTTTTCTACATTGTCATTTGAGGTAACCAAAGCCTTTTAGTAAGAGAGTTGCCATGGCTCAGATGTACCATGGCTCATGGCTCTCAAGATGTACAAAGTACATCTTGAGTGAGCTAGAAGGGCATGAGCCTATTCCAAAGACTAATAATAGATGTTATGCCTTATGCTACTTTGAAATACAAATTATTTTGTTGGAACTCAAATATTAGCCCTGCAGCTTCATTTGGCCAACTTTTTTCACTGAAGAAACACAAGGGGGGAAATGGGCCTTATAAAAAATAAAAAAAACAAAACAAAAAAACAATAGAAATAAATATCGGTGATAAGGAAACATAGCAAAGACATTGTGAATGACATCTCAATAGGGAAAACACTGAGATATATAGGCTGCATTTTAGTCTTCATGATATTATCTTTAAGGGGTTTGCTGCCAGTTCGGCTGAATTCCAACTGAAAAGTTAACCGCTGCGTTTGAATGAGTGCAGCTGGTGTCGTCTGACCATGGATCCATGGACGCCAGAGACAAATGATGCAGCAGCTGACAGCAAAGGCGTTGGAAGCACGGTGCGGTGGGCGCTGCAGCACCCCCTGGTGGCAAGAGATGTAAAAAAAAATTTTTTTTTTTTTTTTTTTTTTACAGTGCACCTGAACGCAACATGCAAAATACCCGCGGAATAAGTGTCCAAATGTTCATGTAATTCTGGCCAATACTCCACTTCTGTTATAACATTTCAGTCTGGAAGATATAATCTTTATGACTACCTTGAAAGGCTAAATGAATAGCTTAGAAAATGAATAGCACCGGGGGCCCATGGTACTATTAATCCGGCCCTGGATATATGGGAGGAATAGCAGGTAGGCTATCACTGTCCCTGAGTCCTGAGGGTAAATTGAGTAATGCTGCAGAGAAGAGGAGAAGACACTGAATAATGACATCACAACAGTATAATCCTAATGTTAATTTAAAATTTAATATTCCTCTAAATATGGCTAAAAGTCCAAAAAGGGTGGGAGAGAGAATGAGGATTCCAACACAGCAGTGGGAGGAAGTGGTGACATGGAGGTGAGTGAGAAAAGGTGACTGAATAATGACACAACAGTCTAATCTTAATATTAATATTCCTCTAATCTGGCGACAAAGTGGTCAAATTTTCCGGCGCCCTGTGGGCCCCGGCAGCCGTCCCCCCCAATGTTGAATCGGTGGCAGCACCCCCTACCTAAAAGTACTTCCAACGCCCCTGGCTGACAGTGTTGTATTTGACTTATTAGTATCTTTTTGATCACTTTGACCCTATACTTTTTCCATTGCACTCTTTCTCCACACACACACACACACACACACACACTGCAGCTCTCCATCAGGTCCTTCCCCGGCGTGGTCATTCCTCGCCCCACGCTGCCCTCCTCTCAGGGGCCCTGCGTTGGGAGCGTGCACGTGAAGTGGGGCCCCTCCAGCCCAGAGGAGGCGCTGAAGCGGACTCTGCAGCAGGCTCTGTGGGAGCTCGGGCTGCCTGAAACACAGGACCTGCTACAGGGTACGAGCCAGCTAGATGGCATAGTAAAAGCCCCGCCCTCCCATACCATCATGTACGCACAGTAGCAGCATCAGCCACCTACTCTGTGTATACAGTATTTTGATACGATATTGGCGATATCCAAAATGTAATATCCGATGCTGTCCTGCCAAAATCTAGCGATATATGATATTATCACTGTTCACCAGGAGGGAGGGAACATTTTTCTTTTTCTTTATTGTTGTATTTCATTTTATTGAATTCTATTGCTTATGAATTTCACCAAATTCATATATTCAATAGTGCAGAAAATATTCTTCAACTATAACTTGGTTCTTGTGGATGATTACAGGTGTGAAGTACTCAGAGGTGTGCGTCTGTGTTTTGGGCTCCCCCCTCCCCTACCTCTCTCTGCTGCTGGAGGCCGGACAGAGGAGCCCAGGTAAAGAGCAACAGAACATCTTGACGGTCTTACTGTATTACACTGTCTTCTACTGTACATCATACAGCCACATCTGTCATTTGTATGTGTAGAGTTTGTCTGAGGAATTACTCTAACTAGAAATCCACGCGCTTCACATGCAAATTTCTAAGCTGGAGACTCTGGAGAGGATGTACCATGTGACCAAACTCATGCCAATTCATGTGTTTAGGCACGTGGTTTTAAAAAGGATTACCAGGGGCACACAGTCCCTGGGCTGCGGCTGGAGGTCTGTACCCCGGGAGGGGTGCTTAAGTGTGGGCCAGCAAGGGTCGGCTGGCAGGCAAGGTCCCTGGAGGTAGCTAGGAATACCAGGGGCCCTGTGGCTTCGCACGCTCAACCTGAGTTTTTCTGGCTCAAGTCGATTTCTTCAAACAACAGCAATGATAAATCGTGCTGCTGTACAACTTCAAGCTAACTATCTAAAACGCCTAAATGACCTTTTTGAGTGCTGGCCTTTTTTTCTCTCAAGTCGATATTTTGTCATCAGTCTTCTTCTTCTAATGGCTTTCCGGCAGACTGGATGCACATTGCTGCCTCTCACAAATTCCAGACTCGGGGGGCCGCGCCCTCCTCAATGTCCCTCCGGGCGCCTCGCTCTCCTATTCGACCTGAGTCTCTGTGTTCCCGAACCTCTCGGCCCTCGTGTCACGTGTCACGAGTCACGTGCACGAACACCTCCCTCGCTGCTCCCTCGTGTCACGTGTCACGTGCACGACCACCTCCCTCGCTGCTCCCTCGTGTCACGTGTCACGTGCACGACCACCTCCCTCGCTGCTCCCTCGTGTCACGAGTCACGTGCACGACCACCTCCCTCGCTGCTCCCTCGTGTCACGAGTCACGTGCACAACCACCTCCCTCGCTGCTCCCTCGTGTCACGAGTCACGTGCACGACCACCTCCCTCGCTGCTCCCTCGAGTCACGAGTCACGTGCACGACCACCTCCCTCGCTGCTCCCTCGTGTCACGAGTCACGTGCACGACCACCTCCCTCCCTGCTCCCTCGTGTCACGAGTCACGTGCACGACCACAGATCCATAGTCCCCCCTTTAGTGATGGACAATAACAGACAGAATCTAATCTTTTCAATTCTGATTTGGGTTACTTTAATATGTGGTTCTAAATCAGATACAGGTCAGATTTTCTTTAAATGCAACCTCAGTCTGAACAGTCATGTGACCTGTATCAGAATTCATGCGACTTTTACATCACACTAGATGGACATTCGTCACAATTCTGCACTGGCCGGAGTCACTCGGTGAATGCAAATATGGAGGTAGTCAGTGGAGAGGCAGTATTTGGGGTGCCACTTGAGGGGTCATATAGTAACTAGGGCTGTGAATCTTCACTGGCCTCACGATTCGATTCGATTACGATTCAGAGGGCTACGATTCAATTCGATTACGATTATCGATGCATCTCGATGCATCTCGATGTCTATGATCTCGATGCATCTTAAATTGATGCATCACTTTTTCCACAATACATGATTTATTTTTTCTCACTGTGTGGCTACTTTTAAAATAAAAGTGCATTTGGAATTGCATTGTATTATGATCCATAATTAAAATAAACAACTGCATATACTTCCATTATATTTGATTATTAAAAAAATAAAAAATAAAAATATATATTTTTTAAATAATCGATTTTTGACATTTGTGAATCGATGCAGAATCGTGCACGTCCGCATCGCGATGCATCTTATAATCGATTATTTTTTCACACCCCTAATAGTAACCGGTCTGTGTTTGAAAGTATAAAGAAAGAAATGGCTGAATGTGGCTGCAATGTCAGAGAGCCTTATAATGCCAGGTTTAAAGAAGCTAAACCAATGATGCAATCGTGGTCGCATCACCTGCATGTTTTACAGTGAACTTGACCAGGTTTTGGATGATAAATCTACTGTTGCGTCTTTGTTATTGTTCTTTTGCGGGACTTGCGGATCAGTTCAGGACAGTGAGCAGTTCACACTGGAATCTGATATTGGCCACATTTAAACGGTAGTGTGAACAGCCAAACAAAAAAAATCTGATCTGACCAATAAATCAGAATTGAGCACTAAGATTTGCAGTGTGAACGTAGCCTTAGAGACTTTAGTATTATGTGCACATGTGCATTGACAGTGAGTGCCAAGAGCTTCACATTCCACTCAATGCTGAACTTTGCATGACCCGAGAGAAACCGTGCAGGATCTCCAAGAGTGTCTCTTTCTCACCCCCCTTCCTCCAGGAGATGCCCTGCTGTGCCTCTCTCCCTCCTGGCTCTCGTGCTCCTCTTCCTCCCTCCTGGTCCACAAGGCTGTGACCTTTGACCTCGGGGGCCGCACCTTCCTCACTAGCTTCAACCCGCCTCGCGTGGTCACCTACTTCCTTTCATGTGACCCGTACTCTGCGGAGGAAGTGACCCGTGACGCGGACTGCCCGATGGGAACTTCTGGATCCCTCGGGAGGTTTTGGGGCGACGTTCTGACCGCACGGTTCCTGCTGCAGAAAGCTAAGATTCATACCCCGCCAACCCTGGCCCTGCTGGTGCCCTCGGGACACCCGGTGCTGGAGGAAGGCACCATGGGCGGGCTGGAGCTGGTGCACCTGGGAGCGACCGTGAAGGACGGCCTGAACTCCATCAGAAACAAGGTGGACTCCTTCCTGGATTCCGAGGCTCTGAGGCACTCAGACAAGGTGTGTCCGACCACCTTCAAACTAGATTATTTTAATTGTAACATTAAAAGAATACTTCAAAAATGTTTTAAAATGTACTTAAGTAAAAGCAACATTACTGACTTTAAAATAAGGACAAATACACAAAAAAGCTGTTTAATTACAGTACCCTTGGTTGTTTTCAACATCATCCGTTTCCCTCCAGCAATCAAATGTTGTAAAGCTACAGGTTTATCAAATCAGTGTAATGATGACATTGAAATGGTTTGTTCTGACGCTTTGCCTCGTTCTGACGCTTTGCCTCGCCCTGATGCAGGTGGTTCTGAAGTGCAGCGGCGGCAGGTTTGTGGGCCAAGCAGCAGCAGCAGCTGTTTATTTGCCCCAGAGCAGCAGAGAGGAAGTGTGGAGCAGAGTGGCTCAGCTGCTGCCAGGCCTGCTGCCTGGGGAGGCTGTCCTGCTGGAGGCTCACTGCCCTGCACTGAAGCCTGGAGCCCGGCTACAGAGCTGTGCTTTGGAAGAGCACACTGGTGAGGCTACAGAGCTGTGCTTTGGAAGAGCACACTGGTGAGGCTACAGAGCTGTGCTTTGGAAGAGCACACTGGTGAGGCTACAGAGCTGTGCTTTGGAAGAGCACACTGGTGAGGCTACAGAGCTGTGCTTTGGAAGAGCACACTGGTGAGGCTACAGAGCTGTGCTTTGGAAGAGCACACTGGTGAGGCTACAGAGCTGTGCTTTGGAAGAGCACACTGGTGAGGCTACAGAGCTGTGCTTTGGAAGAGCACACTGGTGAGGCTACAGAGCTGTGCTTTGGAAGAGCACACTGGTGAGGCTACAGAGCTGTGCTTTGGAAGAGCACACTGGTGAGGCTACAGAGCTGTGCTTTGGAAGAGCACACTGGTGAGGCTACAGAGCTGTGCTTTGGAAGAGCACACTGGTGAGGCTACAGAGCTGTGCTTTGGAAGAGCACACTGGTGAGGGCTTCAGTGAGAGGAATGGCTGCAGCTAGTGGCCTTCTGTATTGTTTGTCCGTAGTGTAAGTTGAGAGAACAGTTCCTTAAAGACAATGGCCACTTGTGTTCTGGGAAGTAATGGTATTATTGTGTTGTCTCATTATGGAATGCAAGTGAAGTGTAATCAACTCAAAGATGTGCTATGCACGGCCTAGAAGTCAAGAGAAAGTCTTTGTTCATAACGAGCAGAACTACAAATTATTTTCCTCTCTCTATTGCAGACCTGTGTTTCAGAGTGTTTCTCTCTCTATTGCAGACGTGTGTTTCAGAGTGTGTGCCATCGTTACTCGATCCCCTCAGAACGTCCCGCTCCTCTACAAGGTACATATCAAAGGCACGATGCATCAAACTCAGATTCACTGATTCAAGACTAACAATCTGTGTATGCACTCAATTGGAAACAGTCTTTTCTTCCTACTTTCTTTCTTTCTTTCTTTTTATTCATTTCTTTATTGTTGATTGCAAGTTTATCAACATATTACAGGGACTCCGGGAGAGTTATTCCAATATTCCTACTCATTTGTTTATTCCAGTACTCCCACTATCCCTTCACCACCACCCTCTCCAGAACTGGAAAATTGCTCACAGCTGTATTTGCTTGCACAACTTAACAAACTCTCCTTGTTGAAGGAGTAACTGCAGTCTTTTCATGTCACGTGACTGTTGAGAGCTCTATAGAGACCTAATATGGTGTGCTGAAAACATTAAGGTTCCAAACAAAATGTTTCCCAAATTCCTTCTCTTTGCCAAATTGCTATATCACTTTCAGCTCAGCTGACTCATAAGTCTGTGTATTTTTGTATGAACAATGTTAGATAATGTGCAATCTGCAAATTCATTCTCCTCTCTCCCTCTCAGGTGGTGTGTAGGGTGGGTGCATCTGACAGCCCTCTCTCTCACCATCAGTCCCTGAGCCAGTCCCTGGAGACCACCCTGTCAGAGTGCGGTTTCACCGACCCTGCCATGGCCATCTCAATCCGTCGCCTGGCAACCATCACTGCCCTGGACTGCCTCCGCGTTATCATGCAACAAGAGTCCAGCATGAGCTCTGTGCTCCGTGGTGGACTCAGAGCTCAAACGGACATGATAGGTGTGTGTGATTGATGTTTCATGTAACACATGGATGAAGCTCAAACAGACATGAGGTGTGTGTGATTGATGTTTCATGTAACACATGGATGAAGCTCAAACAGACATGAGGTGTGTGTGATATGTTTCATGTAACACATGGATGAAGCTCAAACAGACATGAGGTGTGTGTGATTGATGTTTCATGTAACACATGGATGAAGCTCAAACAGACATGAGGTGTGTGTGATTGATGTTTCATGTAACACATGGATGAAGCTCAAACAGACATGAGGTGTGTGTGATATGTTTCATGTAACACATGGATGAAGCTCAAACAGACATGAGGTGTGTGTGATATGTTTCATGTAACACATGGATGAAGCTCAAACAGACATGAGGTGTGTGTGATTGATGTTTCATGTAACACATGGATGAAGCTCAAACAGACATGAGGTGTGTGTGATATGTTTCATGTAACACATGGATGAAGCTCAAACAGACATGAGGTGTGTGTGATATGTTTCATGTAACACATGGATGAAGCTCAAACAGACATGAGGTGTGTGTGATATGTTTCATGTAACACATGGATGAAGCTCAAACAGACATGAGGTGTGTGTGATTGATGTTTCATGTAACACATGGATGAAGCTCAAACAGACATGAGGTGTGTGTGATTGATGTTTCATGTAACACATGGATGAAGCTCAAACAGACATGAGGTGTGTGTGATATGTTTCATGTAACACATGGATGAAGCTCAAACAGACATGAGGTGTGTGTGATATGTTTCATGTAACACATGGATGAAGCTCAAACAGACATGAGGTGTGTGTGATATGTTTCATGTAACACATGGATGAAGCTCAAACAGACATGAGGTGTGTGTGATTGATGTTTCATGTAACACATGGATGAAGCTCAAACAGACATGATGTGTGTGTGATTGATGTTTCATGTAACACATGGATGAAGCTCAAACAGACATGAGGTGTGTGTGATATGTTTCATGTAACACATGGATGAAGCTCAAACAGACATGAGGTGTGTGTGATATGTTTCATGTAACACATGGATGAAGCTCAAACAGACATGAGGTGTGTGATATGTTTCATGTAACACATGGATGAAGCTCAAACAGACATGAGGTGTGTGTGATATGTTTCATGTAACACATGGATGAAGCTCAAACAGACATGAGGTGTGTGTGATATGTTTCATGTAACACATGGATGAAGCTCAAACAGACATGAGGTGTGTGTGATATGTTTCATGTAACACATGGATGAAGCTCAAACAGACATGAGGTGTGTGTGATTGATGTTTCATGTAACACATGGATGAAGCTCAAACAGACATGAGGTGTGTGTGATTGATGTTTCATGTAACACATGGATGAAGCTCAAACAGACATGAGGTGTGTGTGATATGTTTCATGTAACACATGGATGAAGCTCAAACAGACATGAGGTGTGTGTGATTGATGTTTCATGTAACACATGGATGAAGCTCAAACAGACATGAGGTGTGTGTGATATGTTTCATGTAACACATGGATGAAGCTCAAACAGACATGAGGTGTGTGTGATATGTTTCATGTAACACATGGATGAAGCTCAAACAGACATGAGGTGTGTGTGATATGTTTCATGTAACACATGGATGAAGCTCAAACAGACATGAGGTGTGTGTGATATGTTTCATGTAACACATGGATGAAGCTCAAACAGACATGAGGTGTGTGATATGTTTCATGTAACACATGGATGAAGCTCAAACAGACATGAGGTGTGTGTGATATGTTTCATGTAACACATGGATGAAGCTCAAACAGACATGAGGTGTGTGTGATATGTTTCATGTAACACATGGATGAAGCTCAAACAGACATGAGGTGTGTGTGATATGTTTCATGTAACACATGGATGAAGCTCAAACAGACATGAGGTGTGTGATATGTTTCATGTAACACATGGATGAAGCTCAAACGGACATGATAGGTGTGTGTGATTGATGTTTCATGTAACACATGGATGAAGCTCAAACAGACATGATAGGTGTGTGTGATATGTTTCATGTAACACATGGATGAAGCTCAAACAGACATGAGGTGTGTGTGATATGTTTCATGTAACACATGGATGAAGCTCAAACAGACATGAGGTGTGTGTGATATGTTTCATGTAACACATGGATGAAAAGCTCAAACAAAGAAGAAGCATGAAATGATTTCTAAGTACGCTAAAACCCCGAAGGATCATTTGCTGTTCAATGTTGACAAAGAGTTGTTTCTCACATTAAGTCCTAGCCCTGTTACATCTCAGCTGCCATACACTCAGTCTCCCTCTGTCTCTTAGGAGTGGACCTGCTGTTCACATCGGACGGCTCCATCATCAAGCCAGTGGTGCTGGGCTTCCATCCATCCCTCTGTCTCCATTCCTCTTTCCCAGAGCAAAGGATGGAAAAGGAGGCGTGTCGGGGTACCCTCCTCCTCACACCTCTTACGCGCTCGCAGTGCTTCCTGATGCAGGGGAGGACGGTGCTTGTGGTGGGAGCGGGAGCTCACAGTAAGAAGTTTGTCTGGGAAGCGGCCAAACACTACGAGCTCAAGGTGATTGCCTCAGAGATTGACTAAATGTGTGCAACATTAAAGGGCAATTTCGCCGATTTTCAACCTGCTTTACATCATTACAAAATCAGTAGTGTATATTATGCAAATTAGCAATGCTCAACTTCTCTCCATCTTGCCTGGACAGAGAGCTCCCCGTTCATTCGCAGAACTTCCTGGTCCAAATGTAATGATGTCATTTGGAGCGGTTTTGCCATGGTGTCACTATTACTGTCACGGTCACGATCACCATGGTGTCACTATTACTGTCACAGTCACTATCAAGATCACTATCATTATTGCTCTGGCTACCTTCATTTGCAGAACTTCCTCGACCAAATGACATCACAATGACCTCATTTGGACCAGGAAGTTCTACAAATGAGAGCGGGGGCAAGATGGAGGGAAGTTAAACATTGTTCATTTGCATACTACTGATTTTGTCATGATTCAAAGCTGGTTGAGAATTGGCAAAGTGGCCCTAAAGTGTAACTTGTGGTAGACAGGCTGTTGCAGGTGCATTTCAGTGAGGTCAATGTATTACAAGCAGGATAACTGACATGTTTGCTGCCATTTTAAATCAGATCCTCCTGGTGGACGGTGACCCAAACCACTTTGCCTCAAAAATGGTGGACCACTTCTTGCCCCTGCCTGACCTCCCAGACCACCTCCGTGATGACCAGCACTGCGTCCGCATCTGTGATTGGCTGACATCCTCTGGCCTTCGTCCTGACGGCTGCGTGTGCTTCTGGGATAACTGTGTGGTCGTGACGTCGCTCGTCTGTGATAGGCTGGGGCTGAGAGGGCCACACCCCACGGCTATCCGCATCGCTAAGGAGAAGAGCCGCACCCACCTGCATCTCCTGAGTCTGCTGCAGTCCACAGGCATCCAGCCCGTCTCTGCTGAGGAGCCCGCCGGTCAGGTGGATAGCCAGGTCGACGTGAAGAACGGACCGAGAGGAGGGACCGTCAGCGGGGAAGGAGACAGCTTGAAAGCCGTGGCTGATTTTGATGCAGGAAATCTCTTCAGTGGCATTGCAGACAAGCCTGTGAACACCTGCTCCTCACCAGCCACTTCCCCCTGCTTGTGGCCTTCCAATTCCTCACTTCATTCAGGTTCATTCCTTCAATGTGTTCCTCTTCTCTCCCCCTCTCCCAGTTCCTATGCAGTTCCCTGCCTCCACGTGGAGAGCGCTCTGGACCTGCAGAAAGCAGTCCAAGCGGTCCGCTTCCCTGCTGTGATGAAACTTGAGTATGGAGCCGGAGCCGTGGGTGTTCGGAAAGTTGGCTCCCTGACAGAGAGCCTGGCACATTTTGAACGCATTGGACGCGACTTCCCAGGTATCGGCCTGGGCTGGGGCAACGCCATGACCCTGATGGAGTACGTGGGCGGCACCGAGCATGACGTGGACCTCGTGCTGTTTGACGGCCAGCTGGAGGGGGCCTTCGTGTCCGACAACGGCCCCACCCGCGCCCCCACCTTCACCGAGACGGCAGCTCGGATGCCGTCGGGCGTGGCTCCAGACAAGCGCGCCCAGCTGATCCGGGCGGCGCACCACACCTGCCTGGGCTGCGGCCTGCAGGACGGAGTCTTCAACGTGGAGCTGAAGATGACCACGCTGGGCCCGCGCCTCATCGAGATCAACGCACGCATGGGCGGCTTCTACCTGCGCGACTGGATCCTGCAGCTGTACGGCGTGGACGTTCTCATGGCAGCCTTCATGGTGGCGTGTGGCGTGCGGCCCCGCCTGCCCTCGGCCACAGACCTGCCCTCTAGAGGCCACTTTGCAGGGGTCATGTGTGTGGTGTCGCAGCACCTTCAGGCCTTGAGGAGCACGGCCAGCCCCGAGCGTCTGCGCAGCCTGCACCAGGAGGGAGCGCTGTGGCTCAATGAGCTGGCTGCTGACGATAAACTGATCTCCGGGGAGTACGATGTGCCATTCTGTAACGTGGGAGTGTGGGACGACCACAGCGGGAAGAACGCCTGCCAGCGACTTCTGGCCCTCTGCCAGGGCTTGGGGCTGCACTGCCCGCCACGCTATGACCTGACATACTTCCTGTCTCATTTCATTAATTAGAACGCAGAATAGGGATGATGTTGTTAACGATGTTACAGAGCTATATTATGTTCATTTCAAATTGACCTAACTCAAATAAAATGTAAAATGTCAATTTTACCACAAGAACAAAAAAAAATACAAAGACAAAAAAAATTTAGAATTTGATTTCTGTCAGCATTTTGGGACCATATAAAAGGATCAATGTATTATGAATTGTTACATTACCTGTGAGTCCAATCAATTCTGTTAGCACTGCGTCAGCCTCTTCTCTACATGCATTTCCCTGCAAAGTACAGTATCGTTTGAATAACTGTAACTAGACCACTTTCGCTGGTGCTAGCCCAACTCTTAGAAAGTCAAAGAGTGGAGACTGTAACTGAGATCTGATGTCTGATGTCTGCATGCCTGTGACCTTTTGGAAAGACTTGGCAGTGTGATGGAACCTCACTGCATGAAGGGCAGCCAAAGGTTACTTGAAATGAAAGGTTGACGAGTTTCCTTCAATAAATCATGAAATTATAGTTTGCCAGATGGAGGTTGAATTACCAAACATGCCATCCGAAGTGACTGCAGCTTTGCTAAAGTACAGACCCTCCTGAATAAGACCTCACCTTGGCACAAGTGTCTGGACATTTTGATAGAGTATCATGTTGTATTAGACACGATGCCTCCAAGTCAATAATAATAATAATAATAATAATAAATTCAAGAATAGCTCTTCTACACTGCTAAGAAGCCGTTTTACTTTGTGCACTCTGGAGTGTTGGAGACTTTTATCTGCCATATTAATATTTCACATTTTCAGATTTACAAATTACTATTCCTTACACGTATGCTGACTAAACAATGGCAAATGTAGTTCTCAACGTAAGTTCAAGCAGGAAGACTATAATATCTTTTACACTTCTTTAATGCACTTTATATCTCCACTCTTCAATCTACTCACAAGATCATGTCAATTTCTGGGTTTCAATGAACAATCAGCTGGTTGCCGCCCAGTCTCTGTTAACCAATTGCATAGTGTCACATCACTGCTCTGATCACCTCTCACCCTATCACGTTGCTCCACAACCCAGTCGTAAGCCAATTGCTTGGAGGCGGGTTCCTTAAATATGCTTGTTTCTGTCTCATTCAGCCTCTCAATCATCGCTGCTGTCAGGCTCGCATCAGGTTGTATGGCGATTGCTCGCTACATATATTTTGCTGTCGGTGTATTTTGCATTGGTTCAACTCACCATGAGCGATTCTGAGGATCTGTTCGATCCTGTAGTGACTTATACTACTATATGTCGCTTCACACCGCTGCTTCATATCAAGGAAATGTGTTCTGCTCAGTTCGGCTTTGCTAAATGTTATCATGCTGCAAGGCAGGCTTACCTGCTAAATCGTTGCAGTCTGCAAATGACGTAATCAAGCGTTGCTGGTCGCGCTGCTGTTAAAGTTTGTAGCCACTCTAATTCTCGGGCGATGTATGATTGAATGATGTGCCTCTCGTCCCCTGACGTGGTTGCTGCATTTCATTCAGCACTAAAGCAGGGAGATTCCTCCTGGTCACTGAAAATCCAGTCGGCAGTAGCAGTCCTTGAAACTCCTTGCTTTGTCTAATCCAAGATTGCCAGATGCAAAGTTCTCTCACGCAGAAGCAAGGTATTCCTATTTTTCACACGAATTTCTTATCAAAACACCGCAGCTTGCATTTCCGGGTAATGTTGAAGGTGACGTGAGTACTCAAGAGACCAGAGCAGCACCGAGCATGCTGGGAGATGTAGTTCATGCTCCGTTTCAAGCGTTTTTCTGGTCGGGTAGTATTCAGCATTCGCAAGGCACATGCCTCAGCAGCAGGCTTCATTCATACAGCATGGAAGTCACACGCAGCATGGAAGCTCACGCGTTGATTGGGTTTATTCAGTATCTCATTCAATCACATTATTAAACCGACGCAAGACATGAGTCCTGTAATTCTCATAGCATCATAAATGTAATCGTTTGTATGGTCAAATTCTAACTTAAATGTATTTCCTTGCAGCAAGCAGCTCATAGGCTACATTCTCTGAGTCACATTTGCAATTTTCATTTTGCATTCTAAATTTGTGCGTTATCTTGCCTAGCAGTTTATCATGTCATTAATGTTTCTAACTAACCCCAAAACATTTTTCCAGCTTTAACCAATATATGGTTTTTGGGGTGGTTTGTTTAGAATTCTGGCCAGAATTTCACATCTGAGACCAAACTGCTAGATATTCTACAATCTTTATCAGTTTCACAAGGTGCCCTCTATGGGTTCAAACCTGCTTTTTGTGGGGCCTCAATTGAATGGATTTTTGGTACTTCGTTACGTTACGGTGGTTTTGCACGTGGTGTTCTTCAATGTGAATCATTGTATGTCGGCTTTGTTTTATGCATTAAAAGCAACGTGAGCCGTTCGGGTGTTGGATAATGTAATGCAGTATGGGTAGTCGGCTACTGTGGCTAATGCTAGCAGCTAACATTACTTTTCATGGCGGTAAAATGCCACTGAATGACCAAATTGTATAACTTTTAACTATGTCGAGCATCATTGTTTCCTTAAGGGCCACCAGCATTGGTTAGTTGTTTATAACGTGACTATATTTATAACATGCTCCGGACGGATTCGGGTCTGAACAGTCAAAGAGGAGAAGCGAATGCCGTCTTGCCAGAAATCTGTAAGAAGTGTCATTCAATTGCAACAGCAGCAATCTGCCATTTTGGTTCATAGAAGACCACCTCTGAGTGGATGCCATGTCGCTATTATCATCCTAGTGTTGCCCATTGGTTCAAGCCAAAATGGCACCAGGGCAGTTGTTTAAAGCATAAAGAGTGTTGTCTCTTGCCCTCATATTCTTGTCTGCAGCCAGCTTCAGTGACTGGTGTTAATTCACATTGGGAAGCTCACATGCTGCTAATGGCTTCATGATGATGTGCATCATTGTAGAGGCTTTTTTCACTCAATTCATTGATAAACCAGCTTCAGCAGCTGGCATTCATGCATGTAATCCTCATGCCACATCAAATTGTTTGTATGGTTTATTCTTTACTTAAATTGTTCAGCAAGCAGGCCGAATCAGTAATCTGGATGAACGCTCTCTTCAACCTGCAATCCAAAAACACACTTGCCTGGCTTTCAGTATATATTTAAAAGCAAATGAATAAGCAGCAGTTGCATCATTTTCAGCTCAGAGTTTTTCATAGTCTTGGATTTTTGCAAGTTCACTGGCTTAAAGCTATTCATTATGAAGATAGTTTTCTGGAATTCAATGAAATTCAATCACATTTTATAAAAGGAACTTTGCTGCCCCGTCATTGCTGGTTGTCTATTGCAGGCTAAATGAATATCTGTTTAGGTCATTGCTGACCTGTTGGCCATTGCTGGCTGCAATCATAATAATTTCTCAGATCATTGCAGGCTTTTAGTCATTGCTGGCTAATTCGTCTGTTGATGCTGCAACTTCTAAGCAGGCTATAATAATTCTATAGTTGTCAACATCCATGAGTCATTCTCAAATCCCCCTTGCATCATGTAAAGTTAATTTTACATGCAACCTATTGCTTTGCTCTTGATCATTGTGCTCTTGTTCATTCCAGCATTGTACAATATAAGATATGTTAAGCTAGTCAGTCACGGCACTCACAATTTTGCATTTCATCCAGCATTCTAATAATTACGTTTGTCCTAAGCTTTCAGCAGCCGCGTTAAAGTTGTGAAGCAGCACACTCATACACTTGTCATGTCATGGTGTCACTTTTAAGAGAATCACAGCTTTTTACAGGTCTTCTATTAATTTAATTTGCTTTCAGTTCTATCGTTGTGTCATGGTGTCACTTTTAAGGGAATTCACACTATGATGTTGCTTCTCATGGCGAGGTTCATTGCTGACCTTTGGGCCACTGCTGGCTAACTGTGCAGGTCATTGCTGACCTTCAGTCTCGGCAGCTTGCTCTCATAATCTAAATGCTCTGATCTAATGCTGCAAAGCTTATCTTGGTAACTAATATTAGCCTCATGGGTGCTCTTTTGTTTTTCATTAACGGATGCCTTCTCTAATCTTTAACTTTCAGGTCATAGCTTAATAATAATATATTAATAATAAACCTGCCTATGTTCTGCAAACTCCGCAGCCTTGCCGGGGGAATCATCAGCCTCCCTTCAGCAAATGGGCCATTGGTCAGTTTCGCATATGCCTGCTGTATGTACCCCCAAAGCAATACTCAGGGCATTCGTTTCGGATTGGTGCAGCAACGTCTGCGGCCTTACAGGGCATTTCAACAGCATCCCTTCAACAGATGGGCCGTTGGTCATCTTCTGCATATGCCTCCTACGTGCGTCCTGATGCAATGGCTATCATCAATGCTCAAAGATCTCTAAAGCCTTAAAAGCTTAGGTAAGCTTGCATATGACTGGTGGTGGTGGTCTATTAAAACTAGTCAAGTGCTCAGCTTCTTCCGCTATGTCATTTTTATTAATAATAAATATAGATTCTGATAATGGAGAGGGAAGAGAAAAAAAAAAAAAAAAAAAACGCACAACAATTTAACATTTTTGGGGATTTTATTGGGCTGTGATAATTGTCGTGCTAACTCTGCAGGTCTACTGTCCTTTCATCCTAAATTCATAGCCACATAGCTGTAATGCTATCAGTGCACGTCAATGCTGACTTTCATCCACAGCTGATTAAGCTCAGTGCTGCCCTATGTCAAGGCTGACATATTCATGCTGGTCATTGCTGACCTTAAACTCTATAATGCCGGTCAGTGCTGACCCCATGTCAAGGCTGACATGTCAAGGCTGGTCATTGCTGACCTTAAACTCTATCATGTTGGTCATTGCTGACCCTTTGTCAAGGCTGACATAATCATGCTGGTCATTGCTGACCTTAAACTCTATCATGCTGGTCATTGCTGACCCTATGTCAAGGCTGACATAGTCATGCTGGTCATTGCTGACCTTAAAACTATCATGCTGGTCAGTGCTGACCCCATGTCAAGGCTGACATGTTCATGCATGTATAAGCTACCGGTTGACGAGGTCAAGCCCGGGATAAGTCTTATTCAGGTGAATGTATAAGCTACCGGTTGACGAGGTCAAGCCCGGGATAAGTCTTATTCAGGTGAATGTATAAGCTACCGGTTGACGGGGTCAAGCCCGGGATAAGTCTTATTCAGGTGAATGTATAAGCTACCGGTTGACGAGGTCAAGCCCGGGATAAGTCTTATTCAGGTGAATGTATAAGCTACCGGTTGACGGGGTCAAGCCCGGGATAAGTCTTATTCAGGTGAATGTATAAGCTACCGGTTGACGAGGTCAAGCCCGGGATAAGTCTTTTCAGGTGCATGTATAAGCTACCGGTTGACGAGGTCAAGCCCGGGATAAGTCTTATTCAGGTGAATGTATAAGCTACCGGTTGACGAGGTCAAGCCCGGGATAAGTCTTATCAGGTGAATGTATAAGCTACCGGTTGACGAGGTCAAGCCCGGGATAAGTCTTATTCAGGTGAATGTATAAGCTACCGGTTGACGAGGTCAAGCCCGGGATAAGTCTTATTCAGGTGAATGTATAAGCTACCGGTTGACGAGGTCAAGCCCGGGATAAGTCTTATTCAGGTGCATGTATAAGCTACCGGTTGACGAGGTCAAGCCCGGGATAAGTCTTATTCAGGTGAATGTATAAGCTACCGGTTGACGAGGTCAAGCCCGGGATAAGTCTTATTCAGGTGAATGTATAAGCTACTGGCTATGAGCATCAAGCAAGTCGTTACTGTCTTGGGTCATTGCTGACTTTAATCATGCAGGTCAGTTCCTAACAGACTCGCATTGCTGGTTATGCTCCTAATGCTAATTTCAGGATGCTCTTGTTTTCATTCATGAAATTCTGCTGCTTCTAATCAATGATATGTTCTGCCATGCTTAATTATGTTTAATCCCTCAGTGATCACGCTTTCCTGGTAAGATATTACTGCCTGTTCGTCTCTTACTGGTAAGTTCATTTCCATTTGGGAAATTCATAGTGCTGTGTTTTCTGGGCTTTCGCCTATCTTTTGGGGATGTATCTGGATGCTGATCTGAGCTGCACCTCTTTTGGGGATATATCTGGATGCTGATCTGGGCTGGTGCAGCTCTCTCAACATCTCCCTGCGGTGTCTAACCGCCAAAGACTAATAACAATACTTATTCTCAACATTCTTTCTGTAGTAAATTATTCACTTTATTGTAATAAATATCACTTTATTCATCCTTTGGTCTCTAGTCTCTCCTGATTGAAATGTAGTTCTCAACGTAAGTTCAAGCAGGAAGACTATAATATCTTTTACACTTCTTTAATGCACTTTATATCTCCACTCTTCAATCTACTCACAAGATCATGTCAATTTCTGGGTTTCAATGAACAATCAGCTGGTTGCCGCCCAGTCTCTGTTAACCAATTGCATAGTGTCACATCACTGCTCTGATCACCTCTCACCCTATCACGTTGCTCCACAACCCAGTCGTAAGCCAATTGCTTGGAGGCGGGTTCCTTAAATATGCTTGTTTCTGTCTCATTCAGCCTCTCAATCATCGCTGCTGTCAGGCTCGCACCCTCCTCCTCCCCTTCTCCTCCCGGTCATCGCAGTCCTATCCCATTCCTCAGTCGGAAGAGTCATGAGTCTCAGAAGGAGATCACCAGCACCACCAGTATCTAGACACTGCAGGGGGATATATCTGGATGCTGATCTGGGCTGGTGCAGCTCTCTCAACATCTCCCTGCGGTGTCTAACCGCCAAAGACTAATAACAATACTTTATTCTCAACATTCTTTCTGTAGTAAATTATTCACTTTATTGTAATAAATATCACTTTATTCATCCTTTGGTCTCTAGTCTCTCCTGATTGAAATATAACTTAAATGAAATGGGGAAAATATGTATTGTGCCAATGATACTGTATACTGTTTTTCTTCTCCATGTGTTTTCTACATATAAGACAAGCACAAGTCAGAAGCTTGCTCTTTTCAGTGATGCAAGTTTTGTTTTTTGCTGTAGCGTGTCTGTGCTTCTCACCAAGTAGGTCAAACTACTCAATTCTACTGTATGTTCTGTGATCCTGCCCTCTGTATGTTGTCCTGATCCCGCCCTCTGTATGTTGTCCTGATCCTGCCCTCTGTATGTTGTCCTGATCCCGCCCTCTGTATGTTGTCCTGATCCTGCCCTCTGTATGTTGTCCTGATCCTGCCCTCTGTATGTTGTCCTGATCCTGCCCTCTGTATGTTGTCCTGATCCTGCCCTCTGTATGTTGTCCTGATCCTGCCCTCTGTATGTTGTCCTGATCCTGCCCTCTGTATGTTGTCCTGATCCTGCCCTCTGTATGTTGTCCTGATCCTGCCCTCTGTATGTTGTCCTGATCCCGCCCTCTGTATGTTGTCCTGATCCTGCCCTCTGTATGTTGTCCTGATCCTGCCCTCTGTATGTTGTCCTGATCCTGCCCTCTGTATGTTGTCCTGATCCTGCCCTCTGTATGTTGTCCTGATCCCGCCCTCTGTATGTTGTCCTGATCCTGCCCTCTGTATGTTGTCCTGATCCTGCCCTCTGTATGTTGTCCTGATCCTGCCCTCTGTATGTTGTCCTGATCCTGCCCTCTGTATGTTGTCCTGATCCTGCCCTCTGTATGTTGTCCTGATCCTGCCCTCTGTATGTTGTCCTGATCCTGCCCTCTGTATGTTGTCCTGATCCTGCCCTCTGTATGTTGTCCTGATCCTGCCCTCTGTATGTTGTCCTGATCCTGCCCTCTGTATGTTGTCCTGATCCTGCCCTCTGTATGTTGTCCTGATCCTGCCCTCTGTATGTTGTCCTGATCCCGCCCTCTGTATGTTGTCCTGATCCTGCCCTCTGTATGTTGTCCTGATCCCGCCCTCTGTATGTTGTCCTGATCCCGCCCTCTGTATGTTGTCCTGATCCTGCCCTCTGTATGTTGTCCTGATCCTGCCCTCTGTATGTTGTCCTGATCCTGCCCTCTGTATGTTGTCCTGATCCTGCCCTCTGTATGTTGTCCTGATCCTGCCCTCTGTATGTTGTCCTGATCCTGCCCTCTGTATGTTGTCCTGATCCTGCCCTCTGTATGTTGTCCTGATCCTGCCCTCTGTATGTTGTCCTGATCCTGCCCTCTGTATGTTGTCCTGATCCCGCCCTCTGTATGTTGTCCTGATCCTGCCCTCTGTATGTTGTCCTGATCCCGCCCTCTGTATGTTGTCCTGATCCCGCCCTCTGTATGTTGTCCTGATCCCGCCCTCTGTATGTTGTCCTGATCCCGCCCTCTGTATGTTGTCCTGATCCTGCCCTCTGTATGTTGTCCTGATCCCGCCCTCTGTATGTTGTCCTGATCCCGCCCTCACTCTTCTGTTTGCTCAAAAGCCACAATGGACAATAAAGTGCTTCAAGATGATGAGAAACAGTCTTCCTGTCCCGTGCATATCTCAGTGGACTTTTCCCAGAAGCAGCTTTCACACTAACCCTAACCCTTTTACATACATACTTTATCATTCGCAACCCTGTTGGAGCCGATACAAGACACAAGTAAGGAAAGAAAATAGTATCATTTCATGTTGGTGTTGGTGTGGTCAAATGTAATAGTTAGTTAGTTAGTTAGTTTATTTCGATCAGAAAGAAAAGAATATTCACAGAATAGAAAAAAACACAGAAAAAAAACAAAAGATACATAAGGCTGACCGAAAGGGTTTTAGGGCTGAAGCTAGCTAGCTTATTAAATGCCCTTACCCTTTTTCCTTTACGTTATATGTAAACATATGCAGTACATATGCATACACATGGATACATACATGCATTGATTTACACACACAAATAGCACATGCTCCTAATTTTTTTATACATGCCCATACACACATAGGCTACCTACCACATATACATATAATTACACATACATAGCTAATACCAAACATTCTACAGGAAATACAAGTGACCCATAAGTCCTGATTATGTACCATCACGTCTATACTTCTCCAGAATAATGTTTCTATACTTTTTTTTGAATTGCACAAGATTTTTACTTTCTTTGATCTCGTCAGGTAATTTATTCCACAGTTTCACACCACAGACAGATACGCACATGCTCTTCAGAGTGCTATGAACAATTGGTTGTTTGAAATTCAATCTCCCTCTCAGCTCATAACCACCTTCTCTATCACTGAACTGTTTTTGTATATTACCAGGAAGTAAATTATGTCGCGCTTTATACAGAGTTTGGGCGGTTTTGAACTCCACCAGATCCCAAAACTTCAGCGTCTTTGATTTATGAAACAGTACATTTGTGTGTTCATGATAACCTACCTTATTCACTATCCTTATTGCTCTCTTTTGCATGTTGCATATTGTCTGTAAGTTGCTTCTATAGGTGTTTCCCCATACTTCAACACAATAAGTCAAGTATGGTAAGAAGAGTGTACAGTACAGTGTTTGCAATGATTTGATGTTCAAAAAGTGCCTTGTTTTGCATAGAATCCCCACAGTGCTTGCTAACTTGGACCTGATATATCTGACATGTGGTTTCCAGCTAAAGTTGTGGTCGATTATTACTCCTAAAAATGTGTTCTCATGTACTCTTTCTAGTTTAACACTGTCAATCATTAATTCTACGGGAGTATTCAGATGTTTATTGGTTTTGCCAAAGATCATAAATTTAGTTTTTTTTGTGTTTAATGATAGTTTATTTGCATCAAACCACAACTTTAGCTTCCCCAATTCTACTGTGACAGCCTCTAACAGCTGCTGAAGATTTTCACCTACACAGAATATATTTGTGTCATCAGCAAAAATTACATATTTCAATATTTTTGAAACATTGCATATATCATTAATGTACAGTATAAACAGTTTTGGTCCTAAAATCGACCCTTGTGGTACACCGCAAGTAATATCTAAGGGGGAAGATGTTGTAATGCCCACCTGCACAAACTGTTTTCTGTTTTCAATGTAACTTTTTTTGTAATAGAAATATGACTGTGTGAGCATGTTAGTGAGGAACAGTCTCAGCCCTTATCATGTAAACAGTGTTCAGCCCCTCCCTTTAAAGAAAAAAAGACAAATCTCAAATTTCCCTACTTCCTTTTCCCACCCCCAAAATTCCCTTTTCCCTTCCCTCATTCGCAGTCAGTTTCTCTGCACGGAAAACTAAAGCAAGGTGGGTCACTGCATGTTTTTCTCTGTATCTCCACTGCTTTCTTTGAAGCTGCTTTTGAATAGTTTGCACCAGTACTGAGGTCATTCTGCCACACCATCCTAACCCTAACCTCTAACCCTAACCCATTCTGCCACACCACACTAACCCTAACCCATTCTGCCACACCACACTAACCCTAACCCATTCTGCCACACCACACTAACCCTAACCCACACTCATCGTGTATCCCTGACCTGCATATAGCTTCACGGTACTGTACAGTCTATGCTGCTGTCGAAGGGTGAATATAAATCTGGTGAATCTGTTGTGTCTCCTGCCAAGACCAAACCCAGTGGATCTTCTGACCATGGAGGACACTGACTCTGAGCCAACAGCTAGAGGGAGGAGGAGAGGGAACACTGGGGCTCCGGAGACAGACAACATAGTGCTGTTGTCCAGCAAGCCTCTGCATCGCTTCATCAGAGGACAGCCACAGATTCTTGGGGTAACCCTAACCCTTACACAATCCAACATAGGTTAGGGCAGGGATACTCAACTTGCTTTTCCCGGGGGCCACTTTCGTGAAATGATAGAAGGCCAGGGGCCAGTTAATAAACAATGAATATACATTTTTCTGTAGCGGATTGTAGGTGTCAGACGGAGTTTAGTCTGACAATGTTGTGCACACCGGATAGTTACTTAGGTTAAGTACATACATAAGTGCCTGGGTAGCGAGCAGACGGTGGTATTTGATAATTTAGCAGCTAAATTATAGATTATTGAAAGATATTCCATATTCCAGACTGAAATGCTATAACAGAAGTGTGAGTATTGGCCAGAATTACATGAACATTTTTTTTTTTGCAATTCCATCGCGGTCCACACAGGGGGCGCCCGCGGGCCGCCAGTTGAGTATCACTGGGTTAGGGTTAACCCTAACCCTTACACAATCCAACATAGGTTAGGGTTAGCCTAAGGGTTAACCCTAACCCTTACACAATCCAACATAGAAATAGGATAAATAGGCAATGTTATAGTTGCTGATGCATTATTATAACTACTGTATTCAAAAGTTTGCATAAGTACTGACAGCAAAGTGGTCAAATGTACATCCTATATATTTAAAATAGATGTAGAGAGGAGGTACATTCTTAATCTATTCCCATTGACTTTGGTTCCACCATCCACCTCCTGCACCCTCTTGCCCAGGTTGTGGTCCTGATCTTTGGCTGTGCAGAGCTCCTGATGGGTTTTCAGATGGCACAAGAAACAATCGCTGACTGCGCCAAGATCTACGTCCCCTTCTGGCAGGGGGCTCTGGTACAGAACATTCGGCTGGTTAGCAGCTACTAGATGCTGAGTCACTATCGTCAGAGGTGGAAAAACATGCTGAAATAATGGGTTGTATTTTTTATTAATATATTTCTCAATGTACAAGTATTTGTCTTGGAGAATACTTGAGTTGAAGAGTAGATCAGTAAACAAGGCTACGAAAGCCTAATTAAGCCGGGACCTGGACTGCTGGCAGAACGGGCCAGCCAAGAAAGGTCTCAGGGGCTCTGACTGACCGACTGACTGGCTGAGTGACTGACTGACTGACTGACTGACTGACTGACTGGCTGACTGACTGACTGACTGACTGACTCATTGTTGAAAGACGCATGCGTGAGCGTTGAACAGCAGTGGCAGCAGTCCCGTGTCCAGACTACGCTTGCCTAGTCTGCCGCTGCTGTTCAACACTCACGCATGTGGACTGCTGTTGCCATTTTGGTTGAATGGCTGAGGAGACTGATCAGTTGTGTTTTTCTGACAGTTTGTCATCTCTGGAAACCTCTCTATCTACACTGGGCTACATCCATCCAAGAGAATGGTTATGTTCTAGCTTTAATGTTCAATGGTGGACTGAAAGACACATAAGACACATTTTTTGACAAGCCACACTAATAGACAGCCCCAGGGATGACGTATTTTTGTAGTCGGAACGCGGAAGTCGTGGACTTCCGGGTTCTTCACTGTTTCTGCCTATGGGATTTTTGAATGGAAAAGTTTACTGTTATTGCTTGTTGTTCTCTTGTTTTACTGCATCTATATGCCCTGTTTTTGCACTGTTATACTGTTATTTGCACTATGTTGTAACAGAGCCTACAGCACAAGAATTTCACAAGTGATACTCTTGAATCTTGAATCTTGCTAGCTAGCCGCCCTTTTAACGGCATGTAAAAGCTTAAAGTGGTAAAAAAAAAGTGGTCCACATGTGTGAAGATTATCCCACTGAACACTGGTTCACGTTTGATTAAGCTTGCGTTGCCCAGAGACCTTATTTGAAGCATCGTGCCAAAAACCCATTCAAAAATCCCATAGGCGAAAACAGTGAAGAACCCGGAAGTGTTAGCATCGATGTTTTCCGGACGCAATATATATTTTTTCCATGATGGCGAAGGCTAGGCGAAGGCATGACCCGCCCCTCTCTGCCTCTAATTGGCACTCGGCTGCTTTCGCCTGCTTCCCAGGCGAGCCAGGAGTTTTCGCTATAGAATCAAAAGGTTATGTGTGAGATCTTTATTATATTAAATGTTACAATTGCAAACCGTATAACAGTTACACGTATTTAGGCCTACTTAGCCTATTGTGCAGCCATATGAATGTGTATTTTTTCATTCTAAATTTCATCACCTTGTTTCCTCTGATTAATATTTAAATTCAAATACATGTCATTCTTGTGTTACAATTAACTGAATTAGTTCCCTGTAAATAACCCTGTTTTATATCATCCTTGATCAATTCTCTGTCTATAGGCTACATACGTGCACTGCCAAGAGTAGCGGCAGCGTTATAAACCATAGATATAATATGACTATATTAAAAACATAAACACACTGGCGTCTTTCATGCAGGCTAGCAAGCGTAACTGCTGTCTGTCTGTCTGACCCACTGAGTCTGACGGTCTGACCACAGCCTGTAGAAAGAGATGTAATGCAGGATAGCCAAGCGAATGTGTTTGGATGGAAGTTTGACGCTAGGCTAATCAGAGGCAGAGAGGGGCGGGTTATGCCTTCGCATAGCCTTCGCCATCATCCGGAAAAAAATATTGCTTCCGGTAAGCTAGCTAGCTAATGTTAGCCGCTGGTTGGTTGGCTAGCTAGCGAATGTTAGCCGTTAGCTAGACAAACACAGACATGCAGAGCTCCAAAAACAGAGCAATTCGTGATTTTGTTACTGTAGTTTCTGCAGAGTAACGTCCATGTACCTTTATGGATTGCACGGGGTTGGAATTGTAAAGGGATCTGACGGATAGTGCAGTACAGTCAGCAGCCATGATAGCGCGAGCCAGTCAGGGGGAGGAAGTCCATATATGGCCCATCCGGTCATGGGCACAGGACAACGCGATTGGCTGGCTCTGTTTGGCCACTACCCAGGCCAAAAGCCACTCTGCTTGGCCCAGATACCCCAACCTCCAGGCTGCCACCACCCAGGCTAAGTGCCCCTCTGCTGGGCACAGACACCCAGGCCAGCCACCCCCACCACCAGGCTGCCACTACCCAGGCTAAGAGCCCCTCTGCTGGGCACAGACACCCAGGCCAGCCACCTCCACCACCAGGCTGCCACCACCCAGGCTAAGTGCCCCTCTGCTGGGCAGACACCCAGGCCAGCCACCCCCACCACCAGGCTGCCACTACCCAGGCTAAGAGCCCCTCTGCTGGGCACAGACACCCAGGCCAGCCACCCCCACCACCAGGCTGCCACCACCCAGGCTAAGTGCCCCTCTGCTGGGCACAGACACCCAGGCCAGCCACCCCCACCACCAGGCTGCCACTACCCAGGCTAAGAGCCCCTCTGCTGGGCACAGACACCCAGGCCAGCCACCCCCACCTCCAGGCTGCCACCACCCAGGCCAAGAGCCCCTCTGCTGGGCACAGACACCCAGGCCTGCCACCCCCACCACCAGGCTGCTACTACCCAGGCTAAGTGCCTCTCTGCTGGGCTCAGACACCCAGGCAGAGCCGTAGCTAGAGGGAGGAAAGTGTGGACGATTCCAAGGGCCCTTGACTGACAGGGGCCCTAAAAAGGAGAAAATATTTATCAAGACTGAATAATCATCTCATGTTAATAATAAAAGACTCCTGTTGGACTCCATATGTGTATCAATATTCTTTCTAGTCATTAGTTTAGTGATAGCATTTCTTTGTTCACTGTGGTGTATTCAGGGCAGAAAGAGAGCATGATGATTCAACAGGGCAAGGAGAGCTGGTATAGGTGATATAGAGGTGATTGAGAAAAGGCAAATAATGACATTACAATAGTCTCTAAGCTGAGCTGAATATTAATTTAAAATGAGATATTCCTCTAAATTGGGCTTCAAATGGCCAAAGTTTTTATCCGTGGGCCCAATGTGATATCCTTTCTTGGGGCCCAAAATCCCTGGCTACGGCCCTGCACCCAGGGTAGCCCCCCTACCACCACCCAAACCCCCTACCCGCCCTGCCCCTCACCCTGCCCGGGTCCCACACCTCCGGCCGAGACTCCCCTCCAGAACCCCGTGCATGGTGCGACGCAGTAAACAAATTCACGTTTTCCTCGTCACCAGTCATGCTGGACATCAGTACAAGTGTGAGATCCATCTCATTCCCGCAAATATGTAACGTAGCCTAGGTAAATACAGTGTTGTGTAGTGGAAGCCATCATCTTGCTCTATAGACGGTTTTCACCAGCTGCAACCCCACAGCACTTCCTTTTTCTCAGCTTCTTCTTCTGTGTTTTATGGCGGTTGGCAACCTTAAATGTTGGTGTAATAGTGGCGACGCCCCTCGAAGCTTACCCCTTTACCCCCCCTTATGGGCGGACCTGTCCACTACACAACACTGTATTTACATAGGCTACGTTACATATTTGCGGGAATGAGAGGGATCTCACACTTGTACTGATGTCCAGCATGACTGGTGACGAGGGAAACATGAGTTTGCAGCAGAGGGGCACTTAGCCTGGGTGGTGGCAGCCTGGAGGTTGCGGTGGCTGTCCTGGGTGTCTGTGCCCAGCGGGGTGGTGCCGCTCCCCCCTCCTCTCCTCTTCTCCTCTCCTCTCCTCTCCCCCTCTCCTATCCTCTCCTCTCTTCTCCCCCTCCCCCCCCCCTCTTCTCCCCCTCTCCTCCTCTCCTCTCTTTTCCCCCTCTCCCCCCCTCTTCTCCCCCTCTCCTCTCTCCTCTCCTCTCCTCTCTTCTCCCCCTCTCCCCCCTCTTCTCCCCCTCTCCCCTCTCTCCTCTCCCCCCCCCCTCCCCTCCTCTCCTCTCCTCTCCTCTCCCCCTCTCTAGTTAACGCGTTAACGTTAGCTAACGGCTAACATTCGCTAGTTAGCCAAACAACCAGCAGCTAACATTAGCTAGCTAGCTAGCTTACCGGAAGCGATATTTTTTTCGGATGATGGCGAAGGCATAACCCACCCCTGGCCCTCTCTGCCTGTGATTAGTGGCAGCCAGAGATGGGCAGTATTTGAAATACTTGTATTTGAAATACGTATTTCTTTTTGTATTTTGTAATTTGTATTTGGCTGGGCAGAGAAAAATGAGATGTAATTTGTATCAAGATACTTTCAGATCTTGTATTTTGTGTATTTCAAATACATAAAATACATTTTTCTTTTTATTCTCAAATTGACACATGTAAACATTGACACAGGTTTAAACTAAAGATGGAGAAATTAGTTGTACTAAAAACAACTAAATGAACTAAACTGAACTGAAACCTGATATGAAAAGATGGAGAAATAAGGTGTATTGAAAAACAACTAACTGAACTGAAACCTGATGTGAAAAGATGGAGAAATTAGTTGTACTAAAAACAACTAAGTGAACTAAACTGAAACCTGATATGATTCAGAATAGATAGAGAAATAAGTTGTACTGAAAAACAACTAACTGAACTAAACTGAAAGCTGATATGATTCAGAATAGATTGAGAAAGAAGTTGTATTGAAAAACTAACTAACTGAACTAAACTGAAACCTGATGTGAATAGCTGAAGAAATAAGTTGTACTGGAAAAAAAACAACTGAACTATACTCAAACCTGATATGAATAGATTGAGAAATAAGTTGTACTGAAAAAACCCCTAACTGAACTAAACTGAAACCTGATTTGAATAGGAGAAATTAGTTGTACTGAAAAACAACTAACTGTCATAAACCTGATTTGAATAGATGGAGAAATTAGTTATACTGAAAAACTATAACTGAACACCAAAGTACCCTAATGAAAATCAAAAATGTCTTTCTGTTGCTACAAGGATGTCTGAGCTTCACTGTGCATAATGATGGCTGTGCAGATTTTGACACTAGAATGGTGTTACCACTGCTGATAGTGGAAAGTTGTATTCAGTGAGTGATTGTTCTTTAGTAATTATGTTCTAGATAGCCAGGTTGTTTTGGATTTTGTTTATGAAGCAGAAGGAGGGGAAGTCATTTCCCATTTTCTCCCCACCTCCTCCCTCTCACATTCCCCCTGCTCTCCCTCCCCTGCACCCTCCCACCTCTCCTTCTCTGTTCTCTCCTCCTCTGTCCTCTCCCCTCTCTCACATCCCCCCTGCTCTCCTTCCCCTGCACCCTCCCACCTCTCCTTCTCTGTTCTCTCCTCCTCTCTGTCCTCTCCCCTCTCTTACATTCCCCCTGCTCTCCTTCCCCTGCACCCTCCCACCTCTCCTTCTCTGTTCTCTTCTCCTCTCTGTCCTCTCCCCTCTCTCACATTCCCCCTGCTCTCCTTCCCCTGCACCCTCCCACCTCTCCTTCTCTGTTCTCTTCTCCTCTCTGTCCTCTCCCCTCTCTCACATTCCCCCTGCTCTCCTTCCCCTGCACCCTCCCACCTCTCCTTCTCTGTTCTCTCCTCCTCCACATTTCCCATTTTCTCCCCACCCTCGCCCTAATCCGGGCCCGTATCCTATCCCCTCCCCTCCCCCAACCCTAGACCCTACCTCTACCCTGGCTCTCCCTCCCCTGCACCCTCCCATCTCTCCTTCTCTGTTCCCTCCTCCTCCACATTTCCCATTTCCTCCCCACCTCCTCCCTCTCACATTCCCCCTGCTCTGCCTCCCCTGTACCCTCCCACCTCTCCTTCTCTGTTCTCTCCTCCTCTCTGTCCTCTCCCCTCTCTCACATTCCCCATGCTCTCCTTGCCCTGCACCCTCCCACCTCTCCTTCTCTGTTCTCTCCTCCTCCACATTTCCCATTTCTCCCCACCCTCGCCCTAATCCGGGCCCGTATCCTACTCCCTCCCCTCCCCTCCCCCAACCCTAGACCCTACCTCTACCTTGGCTCTCCCTCCCCTGCACCCTCATCTCTCCTCCTCCTCTGTTCTCTCCTCCTCCACATTTCCTATTTTCTCCCCACCTCCCCCCTCTCCTCCCTCACATCCCCCCGCTCTCCCTCCCTCCTCCACTCTCCTGCTTTCTCCTCTTCCCGGTGTTCTTCCTCTTCCCCCCTTCCCCCCTTCCCCCACTACTCTAAAGCATAGTACACATTCTACTCCAAAGCATGGCACCCACTCTATCCCCTCCAATATTCCGCCACTATTTAAAGCATGGCACCCATGCTCTTAGTATTTCGCCACTATTCAAAGCATGGCACCCACTCTTCCCTAAAGCAAGGCACCCATAAGCTCTATATGTGAACATGTGCTTATTTGGCAAAAGGACTCACTACTAAAGGCTTGCAGCCAATTAAATTAGGCATAGTTTGGTTGCTAAGAAATTGACATATGTCCGTTTGCAAGATGTGCATCTATATTTCTCATTCTCTCCCCACCTCCTCCCTCCCCCTGCTCTCTTCTCCCCCACACCCCCCCCCCCTTCCCCTCTCCTGCTCTCTCCTCTTGCTCCTTCCCCACCTCCTATACCCTCCAACATCTCCCATTCCCTCCCCACCCCATCACTCTCTCACATTCCCCCTGCTCTTCCCCCTTCTCCTGCTCTCTCCTCTGCTCTCTCTTCATTTCTATATTTTCTATATTATCAATTGTTCAAATGTTATCTTTATTCTGTATATTCTTGTTACTGTTGTGTCAGCTAGAATCAGCTAGACATACTTTCTGTGAAGCCCTCTGAGACATGCTTGTGAATTAGGGCTATATAAATAAAAATAGAAATAGAATAGAACAAGAGTCCAATTTCATGGAAGGCCTTTTTTGTTTGAGATGCAGTTTCTCATCGTTCCTCTCACCGATTCACAATTTCACAACCTTAGACAGGATGTGCATCAGGGCATTCAATTCCTGAAATGTAACCTTTTCTAGTTGTATAAATATGTTTGCACGTTAAATAAATACTGTGACGACAAGTTACTGACATGGTGGTGAATGTGAAGTTGTTTAAAGGGGACCTACTATGCCTTTTACCTATTTCAGTTATTTATATATTGTGTTATGATGTCAGATTCTATGGCTAAACATAGTCAAAGTTCCAAAACTTGAGGTTAACATGCAGAAATGCTGCCTTTAATTCAAAAGCCCTCACAGAAGGTGATTAACAGCTGAGCTGAAGGAGAAATTAGTTCTACTGAAAAACAACTAAAACTAAAATGGAAGAACTGCAGTGTGTTAGGGAGTACACATACTGTGACAGAGGACTAAAGAGAGGATTTACTGTCTAAGGAAACCAGAAAATTTCACTTTTGAATAGCTGAAATCAGAGAATTAGGACATTTTCCTTAAAGAAATGTCTCTAAATGATTAATAGATCATCAAAATAGGCAATTAATTTAATATTTGGCAATTCATCTATGAATTGACTAATCATTGCAGCTCTTTATAAGTTTTTATAAAATGTATTTTCATGTATTTTCAAAATACAAAATACGTATTTGTATCTCAAATACATTTTCAGACAGGTATTTTGTATTTGTATTGTGATACATTTTTTGAGCAAGTATTTGTAATTTGTATCAAAATACTTTATGATGTATTTTCGCCCATCTCTGGTGGCAGCGTTATAAACCATAGATATGACTATATTAAAAACATAAACACACTGGCGTCTTTCATGCAGGCTAACTGCTGTATGTCTGTCTGACGGTCTGACCAGACTGTAGAAAGAGATGTAATGCAGGATAGCCAAGCGAATGTGTTTGGATGGAAGTTTGACGCTAGCCCAATCAGAGGCAGAGAGGGGCGGGTTATGCCTTCGCATAGCCTTCGCCATCATCCGGAAAAAAATATCGCCTCCGGGACAACGCTTCCTACCCAGCGTGTGCACGTCTTTCCGACAGGGGTGGTTGTTATGGCAACTATCAACAACAACAACAACTACTACTACTAACTTCTAACTACTACAAGACATAAAGACCGAAATAGGCTACCTTGTTAATGTGTCTGTCGGAGACACGGCCTAACGTTAACATTTAATATGAGCCGAATATCAGCCTGCGCTCAGCTATGTATGCAGGAAGTAAACCGGATATTCAGGTGGGTTGTGACGGTTGTTATTGTTGTCAAGTTAAAACTGTCTATAATGACCAGAATGGGTGTTGTTCAAACTGAACATTTATTTCTTCAACGTGCTGCATCAGAAAGGGAGATAAACAGCGGACACTAGGAAGTAGCCTTCTGGCTCGCCTGGGAAGCAGGCGAAAGCAGCCGAGTGCAGTCGGCCAATTAGAGGCAGAGGGGGGCGGGTCATGCGTGCATGCCTTCGCCTAGCCTTCGCCATCATGGGAAAAAAATATCGCTTTCCGGACTCATTCCTGGGGCTCTCTTTAGTATTCACACATTATCTCTCTCTCTCTCTCTCTCTCTCTCTCTCTCTCTCTCTCTCTCTCTGTATGTCTATATCTCTTTACTCACACTGACTCACTTCAACTCCCCCAGGTGACGGTGTGTTTGGCCATGTATATAGTTTCCCTCTTGGGTGTCGTGGTCTCTAATGCGTACAGGATACACTGTCTCCTGGACCTCGGCTATTTCTTTTACCACTACGGCCGCTACGGGGATGCGGAGTGGGCCTTCAACCGATTTGTGAGTTGTGACACATATTTGGCACATAAAGACACACACACACACACACACACACACACACACACACACACACACACACACACACACACACACACACACACACACACACACACACACACACAAAGTGTATTGTCCCAGAAGGTAAGCGTCTGGGGTATTTGGTTCTGGGCAATGACAACTTTCCCCCCTCTTTCCTCTTTTAGGAACAACTTTTTTCTATTGAAATCATGTTGTTCATTTCCTCTCTATGCGTGTCAGCTCTTCTCATCTTCTTGTCTGCCATGGCACGAGTAGCCCTGAAATCGACAAATACTGAGGTAATACCTCTCACTAAATACTCAGGTAATACTCAGGTAATACCTCTCACTAAATACTCAGGTAATACTCAGGTAATACCTCTCACTAAATACTCGGGTAATACTCAGGTAATACCTCTCACTAAATACTCAGGTAATACCTCTCACTAAATACTCAGGTAATACTCAGGTAATACCTCTCACTAAATACTCAGGTAATACCTCTCACTAAATACTCAGGTAATACTCAGGTAATACCTCTCACTAAATACTCAGGTAATACTCAGGTAATACCTCTCACTAAATACTCAGGTAATACCTCTCACTAAATACTCAGGTAATACTTCTCACTAAATACTCAGGTAATACTCAGGTAATACCTCTCACTAAATACTCAGGTAATACCTCTCACTAAATACTCAGGTAATACCTCTCACTAAATACTCATGTAATACTCAGGTAATACCTCTCACTAAATACTCAGGTAATACCTCTCACTAAATACTCAGGTAATCATGTAATACCTCTCACTAAATACTCAGGTAATACCTCTCACTAAATACTCAGGTAATACTCAGGTAATACCTCTCACTAAATACTCAGGTAATACCTCTCACTAAATACTCAGGTAATCAGGTAATACCTCTCACTAAATACTCAGGTAATACCTCTCACTAAATACTCAGGTAATACTCAGGTAATACCTCTCACTAAATACTCAGGCAATACCTCTCACTAAATACTCAGGTAATACCTCTCACTAAATGCAGTTTTGTTATTACATTTTTATTTGATGTGTACCAAATTAGATCACGTTGAGATTAAGAATCCCTAATTTAACACTTAACCCTTTCACGGGACACCTGGCCAAGGAAGAAGCAACAAGACAAATATACATTACAAGTTGAAGAACAGCAACATACAACAATGTACAAAGTCAGAGTCAAGTCAGAATCACATAAAGGAGGTGAAACAATGCAGAAAATCAAATTGCAGCCAAAACCAATCAAAGGGAGAAACAGAAGAAAATGACAATCTGATTTATAAGATTTCCCATAGTCACTAGACCAATATAAACCCAGCATCATTCTGAAAGTAAACACAGCAAACGGCACACTTCAGATTGAATTAAGCAAGAGTTGCTGATTGGATCCAACGCCACAGTGACCTTTGACCCTTCATCATCATCATCTTCCTCACTTGGCTCCTTTCCTGTTGTGCTCCATGTGTTACAGGTGTTGGTCCAGCAGCATGCACTGCCGGCCCGGAGCAACACACCATCAACCACCTGAGACCAGACACTTACACATATCCTACAACAAGGTTACTGTAACATGTTACATTTACTCATGTTACTGTAACATGCTACATTTGCTCATGTTACTGTAACATGTTACATTTACTCATGTTACTGTAACATGCTACATTTGCTCATGTTACTGAGTAGCTTTGTTGTGTACTTGTACTTTTTTGAATATTTTTTAAAGTCAGTATTTTTTACTTTTATTAACTCATTGAGTGCCAGCCACTTTTGGAGAACGGACGCTCCCAGTGCCAGAGTTTCAGAGCGTTTTCAGTGATTTCTCGAGGCCCACAGAATATTGTGTGATATTACTATGTAAACACTGAACACGCACAAAGAACGATGAGACTCTATTCTATCATCTGCAAAAAAAAGTTTATTGATCCCATTTTCCGTTCTTTAGTTATGAGCCGGAGAAGATAGCTTGATTCATCCAAAAATAGCAATTTTTTTCTAGAAGCTGAGATAATTGGCCTTTTGTGAAATTAATCATTTCAAGCACATCACTGACTCTGAAGCTAATCTTTTCTAATGTAGTCACACCTCAAAAATAATTTCCTTCAATAAAACAGTTTAGGCCAGGGAATTTTGTTTGGCAGAATAATATTTTTAGCTACAACCAGCAGCGCTGGCCCCTGCGTGCGCTGCTGGTTGCAGCTTCTTGCTGGTTTTGATTTGCTGCTGGTGGGTATCGGATATTCTGGCTTGCGTTTGTCAATCCTGTCCTGCTGCCTGGGTCTGTCTGGGTGTTGTGTGTGTGCTGCTCTGCGTGCCCCCTCCCCCCCCCCCCGCCCCGCCCCGCCCCGCCTCGCCTCGCCTCAACTGCACACTCCTCCTCCTGTCTGTGGTGGCTCTCTGCTGAGTTTGCTGTGCGCACAGTGAAGGGTGCGGAACAGCCAGGCTTTTTTACAGCGTTCCGCGTGTGTTTGTCACCGGCAACGATGCTTCCAGTTGAGAATAATAACTCCACGGTGTGGATGTGCTGTCGTGCTGTCGCAACCGACACAGAGCGGCTCAATTGTGGGAGCAGATTGGCTGCTGCAGGCACAGCTGCAGTAACGTGCTTCAGCATATCGATGCATACGGATGCGATGCGATTTCCGTTTCCATAACGACTTCTTCTTTGTTTTTTCCTTGCCTTTCTGTTATGTGGAGAGCACTGTCGCCACCTAAGGGTTCTGTAAAATAGGTTATAGACCTCCAATAGCTACAATAGTTGTACCAGAGATGTATCAGGGATTGATCCACGTCCCACCGTCAAAAAACGCAATTGACGACAACCGTCGTCATTGGCACTCTACGTCAGTATTTGAATTGACGACAGCTGTCGTCATTGGCATTCAATGAGTTAAAGAAGTTTTTACTAGAAGTATTATATTGTGACAGGGAGAGGCAGCCTCCACTTCTCTGCACTGCGTGCCATATATGGTAACAGGAAAGCCCTTATATGGCAGCCTCCACTTCTCTGCACTGCGTGCCATATATGGTAACAGGAAAGCCCTTATATGGCAACACCAATCATGTAACACCAATCAACCAATTTGATGGGCACCAGGTGCTATAAATAGGAGTTCTCACAGAACCCCCATTCTCGTGGCTGCACTTGGTCGTTACCCTTGGTATGTAGACTACTACAACTGACAGTTCATGTTTAATGTGTTTTATTGGTGTTTTAATGCTTGTTGTTTCTGCAGCCTCCTGCTGATTGTGCCCATGCTCCTGCCTCGTTGGTAGTACATCCGTTGCAGTGAGGTACTGTTTAATCTCAATATCAATCTGTAATGCAACTGTGACTGTGACTTAGTCATGCTACAATGTTTGTATTTTGTCAATTTGTTGTAGTCCTTGGCTGGTGGCCCTCTGCTCGTTTGGCGGTTGCCACTCCCTGTGCGTATGACTGTGGTCAGCTCAGTTATATCTGGTAAGCAGGGTGATTAAGTATCTCGAAGTAAGTTTCCTACTTTCGATCAAACATGGAACTTAACATCGTCCTCTTATACTTCGTAGGTTCTGCCATGCTGCTGTTTTGCCTATATTAGAAATTATCACGGTTACTAGATTATTGCATTACATTGTTGTGGCCTTGTTGTAAACCAACTGGTGTTTGTCTTTTAGGAGCCCTTCCTCTAGTGACCTACAGTGGATTGAGTGCCAACAAGTTAGGGGTTAGCTTTCCCCTCACTGTTAGGGGTTAGCTTTCCCCTCACTGCATGCTGAACACCCTAGTTTTCTCTGCCGTGGTTGAAGTAAGTTTGCCGTGGGTTGCTGTGTTCCCTAGTGTGAGAATTGCACCCCCTGGGCTCTGCCTATTTATCTACCTCTTGATTACATTGGCCCTCACCCACTGCAGCGTTACACTATTTTATTTATGCTCCGTTCCTTGTGCTAGTTTTTATCCATTGTCCATTGTTAATCCCACTTTGGGAACTGATTAAAAAGAGTTTGTGCTGTAATAAATATAACATTCTATAATCAGTTTATGACTGTGTTATTACATGCATAACTCTTTTTCCGCAGCTCCTTTTATTTCTGATCAAATAAATTCTTGGTTTTATGCAGAAACACGTCTCTGTCTTCCCTGGTAACTGAATCTGTGCTATTTGGCTTTAAGTCAGTGGTATTCCTGGGGTGCAACTCCCCAGGTGGCGTTGTCGAGTATATTGACCTGGTCACAATATATTATAGCAATGTTCTCTTTTCTAAAAGGTAACTCAGTAACTTTTACTCTGAGCACATTTTGAATTAGATACTTTTTCTAGTACTCTTTTCACCCCTATTCTACAATAACTAGTCCTGTCCTGCAATGTTCAGCAGTGCAGCCAGAGACTGTTCTGAAATATAGCATAGTAGCGTAAGTAACATAGTAGTAACATAGTATAGAGCATGTGGGTGCAGCTACACTGTAAAGACCTGCTCTACAACATAAGAATGAATGTACGGTATGTAGGCTACGTACACACGCGCTGAACGTAGGGCACCAAGTTTCGCAAGGGGCATCATCCAGAGCAGGAATACCACGGTCAAACAGACAGAGGTGGATGCCCCGCAGTTTGGTAATGCCCCTTCTAAAATTAACTCTCCACACAGCCAGTTGGGCATTCCCTGTTTTGAACTGGCCACGGTGAACTCATTCACCGCCAAAGACGTCTTTGACTTGTTATCAGAAATAGCCCTCCCCGCCAATGACGTGTTTTTGTTTTTATTAGTGCAGCGCGTAGTTCAAACACTTCCCCAGCCTGTGACATGGTATCAGGTCCCTGCCTCAAAGTCAAGCCGACAACACGCGATCAAACACATACCGCAGCTGTTGTTTTGAAATGAGCAGGAGGAAAAACAGAAACGCGCTTCCTTGTAGAGAGGAGAAACGCCATTGAAACGCCCCTCGGCGCGCTGCACTGCTCGCCTTGCTGCAGGGCGAACCTGGATTGAGTTGTTCGCAGTAGTCAAACCCGTGACGAACATGATCGATCCGGTTCCAGCGCCTGGTCCCAAAGCCAAGCCGGACCCGTTCCTGTGTCGCAGCATTCGTCCCAGCTCGAACGAGAGGAGGAAAACGATGCGAGGCAGAGGAGGCTAGACGCTGATCTCAGACCAGATGGGTGTTCCTATGCTAATTTGCGGGGCGATCAATAGTGTTCCCTTGGAAGGAGGTGCGATGGACAGAACTCCCTCTCTCTGTGTCTGTGTGTCTGTCTGTCTGTGTGTGTCTGCACACTCACTCACACTGAGTAAACTGTATTGTTGAATGTAAAGCACTTCATGTATATATATTTTTTTTTGTCATTTGTGTCATAACGAATAATATTTACATGTCTGATGTCAATACAGTTCAAAATAAAATAATTGAGAGCGAGTTCTGCCTGAGATTGTGTGCTGTACAATAATGCCATTTTCTGCAATTTCTTTTCTCAGAGAGACCTTTTTGGTGAAAACAGGGTGTATATAAATGGCTATAAGTAGAGTACAGAACATGCTAAAAGCTCACTTTTTTTTTTCCTGGTGAACCCAGAGACGTACATCTTTTTGAGGTATTGCAAATCACTCTGGTGCTAATAGATAATTTACTGTGGGTCTTGAAAGATGACCCCAACAATTATGAAAATCTTTGGCCTGTGCTAAATATTGGCAGTCCTAAACTGGCCATGAATGAGTTAAAAGAAAGTTGTGGGATCTCCTTGTTAATTGAGTGCCAGCCACTTTTGGAGAACGGAAGCTCCCAGTGCCAGAGTTTCAGAGCGTTTTCAGTGATTTCTCGAGGCCCACAGAATATTGTGTATTACTATGTAAACACCGAACACACACAAAGAACGAGGAGACCCTGTTCTATCATCTGCAAAAAAAAGTTTATTGATACCATTTTCCGTTCTTTAGTTATGAGCCGAAGAAGATAGGTTGTTTTGAGCAAAAAGACAGTTTTCAAATTATAAGCTGAGATATTCAGCCTTTTGTGAAATGCAGCATTTCAAGCACATTCACTGACTCTAGCTAATATTTTCTGATGTAGTGACGTGGTGTAGTTCTGTGCAGCCTGCGTGCCCCACCCCCCTCTCCCCCCCTGAGCTGCAAACTCCTCCCCACACGCACCCAGTCTATTTTCGGAGCCTCCGTTTTTGCGCCGGGCGGCTGACGGTGGCTCCCGGCCGTCTCCCAGCGCAACAAGGAAATGCCAAACGGGACTGCAGGAAAAGGTTTGGCCGTTCGGCGTCGGGTGCTGCCTTTCTGGCGGGTAATCGTGTGGAGAAACTATATGCAGACAGACAGACAGAGGCAGAGGAGCTCAGTTGTGGGCGCGGATTGACTGATGTTCGCAGCCAACTGTCAGCTGCAGACAGAGCAATCTATATGGCTCTGGCTGCAGCATGCATCGGTTTCTCTTTGATCACGGCTTTCTCCTGCAGTTTTCCGGACCTTTCTGTAATCTGGAGAGCACTGTCGCCACCTAAGGGTTCTGTAAAATAGGTTAGACACATTCAATAGCTCCCATATTGTAAGAGGCGATGTAAGAGGCTTAGATCGACATCCCCCCGTCAAAAAACGCAATTGACGAACATGTTCGTCCTTGGCACTCTACGTTACTAAACGAAATGACGAACATGTTCGTCCATGGCACTCAATGAGTTAATAGCCTACTCAAAAATGCACCTCCCACTATATAGCAAAGAGAGGAGTCAATGTTTATTGATATATGCCATTCAGATCAGAATAATTAGTCTAGTCATTAAGTTTGCTGATAATATTTCTATCATGTTAAGTCTGTGTCATGTTAACTGGTGTATTCAGAGAAAATGGGAAGATATAGAGCATTATCATCATGCTATATATCTCCCTCTTTGCTCTGAATGAGTGAGAAAAGGAGAAAATACTGAATAATTACATCACAACAGTATCCTAATGTTAATTTAAAATGAGATATTCCTCTAAATATGGCAAAAAAATGTAAAAAAAAAAACGTCCAAATTTGCGGGCCCCACCGAGAGTCCCTTCCTCCCAGCACCCCCTGCTTAAAATGACTTCCAGCAGCCCTGATGCAACATGCAAGATATCCGCTGAATAAGTGTCCAATAAATGTTCATGTCATTCTGGCCAATACTTCTGTTATAGCATTTCAGTCTGGAATATGGAATATCTTTCAATAATCTATGATTTAGCTGCTAAATTGTCAAATACCGCCATCTGCTCGCTACCCAGGCACTTATGTATGTACTTAACCCAACTAACTTAACCTAACTAACTATCCGGTGTGCACAACACTGTCAGCCTATAAACTCCGGCTGACACCCCAAAAACCTACAATCCGCTACAGAAAAATGTATATTGTTTGTTTATTAACTGGCCCCTCGCCTTTTATCATTTCACGAAAGTGGCAAAGCAAGTTGAGTATCCCTGACCTATAGGGAGAAATTTAGTTTGTCATTGTAAACCCACAGCACAGTAATGATGACATGTTCTTCATAGATCCAGCCTTTTAATTTAGCTCTTAAGCTTTCTCAAAGTACACGAAATTCATGCATTTTACTTTAAAATGTTTTAAAAAATCTCGCGGGCGGGCATGCCGCCGCACCACCCTAGGGGGTCTGCGGTCCCCCACCACAAATTCTCAAAATCCTGTGGGAAACACTGAGAATATTAGACTACTATAGACTGAGTCTATAGTAGTCTAATAGTCTACAGACTATTAGACTACTATAGAGTCAGTCTATAGTAGTCTAATAGTCTGCAGTCTATTAGACTACTATAGAGTCAGTCTATAGTAGTCTAATAGTCTACAGACTATTAGACTACTATAGAGTCAGTCTATAGACTCTATAGTAGTCTAATAGTCTACAGTCTATTAGACTACTATAGAGTCAGTCTATAGACTCTATAGTAGTCTAATAGTCTACAGTCTATTAGACTACTATAGAGTCAGTCTATAGTAGTCTAATAGTCTGCAGTCTATTAGACTACTATAGAGTCAGTCTATAGACTCTATAGTAGTCTAATAGACTGTAGACTATTAGACTACTATAGACTGAGTCTATAGTAGTCTAATAGTCTACAGACTATTAGACTACTATAGAGTCAGTCTATAGACTCTATAGTAGTCTAATAGTCTACAGTCTATTAGACTACTATAGAGTCAGTCTATAGTAGTCTAATAGTCTGCAGTCTATTAGACTACTATAGACTCAGTCTATAGTAGTCTAATAGTCTGCAGTCTATAAGTGTTCAGTAAGTGGCCCGGGATTCTCAAAGCCTGTGTTGAGGGTCACACAAGAACAAAAATTGACTTTTGAAGCTAAATAAATCCAAAACCAACAAGTTAATTATTTAAATATTTACTTCAATGTAGAACAGTCATTTCTTACACATGAGATTACTTTTAGCCTTTTAGCCATAAAGATTATTGAAAGATATTCCATATTCCAGACTGAAATGCTATAACAGAAGTGGAGTATTGGCCAGAATGACATGATCAATTCCATCGTGGGCCACAGAGGTGTTTTGCCCATGTGCACAGACACATGGGTGTTTTGTCCGAGACTGTTTGAAAACACAGCCCCCCCCCCCCCCCTCTCTGTTGGTGTGTCCGGGCCTTTAGTAACACAGCCCCCCCCCCCTCTCTGTTGGTGTGTCCGGGCCTTTAGTAACACAGCCTCCCCCCCCCTCTCTGTTGGTGTGTCCGGGCCTTTAGTAACACAGCCTCCCCCCCTCCTCTCTCTGTTGGTGTGTCCGGGCCTTTAGTAACACAGCCCCCCCCCCCCCCTCCTCTCTCTGTTGGTGTGTCCGGGCCTTTAGTAACACAGCCCCCCCCCCCCCCTCTGTTGGTGTGTCTGGGCCTTTAGTAACACAGCCCCCCCCCCCCCCCTCCTCTCTCTGTTGGTGTGTCTGGGCCTTTAGTAACACCCCCCCCCCTCCTCTCTCTGTTGGTGTGTCTGGGCCTTTAGTAACACAGCCCCCATGAGAATGCCACCAGAATGACATGAACATTTGGACACTTATTCAGCGGGTATCTTGCATGTTGCCTTCAGATGCATTGTAAAAAAAACATAAAAAAAAAAAAAAAAAATTCAATTCCATCGTGGGCCACAGAGGTGTTTTGCCCATGTGCACAGACACATGGGTGTTTTGTCCGAGACTGTTTGAAAACACAGCCCCCCCCCCTCTCTGTTGGTGTGTCCGGGCCTTTAGTAACACAGCCCCCCCCCCCTCCTCTCTCTGTTGGTGTGTCCGGGCCTTTAGTAACACAGCCCCCCCCCCTGTTGGTGTGTCTGGGCCTTTAGTAACACAGCCCCCCCCCTCCTCTCTCTGTTGGTGTGTCTGGGCCTTTAGTAACACCCCCCCCCCCCCCTCCTCTCTCTGTTGGTGTGTCTGGGCCTTTAGTAACACAGCCCCCATGAGAATGCCACCAGAATGACATGAACATTTGGACACTTATTCAGCGGGTATCTTGCATGTTGCCTTCAGATGCATTGTAAAAAAAAACATAAAAAAAAAAAAAAAAATTCAATTCCATCGTGGGCCACAGAGGTGTTTTGCCCATGTGCACAGACACATGGGTGTTTTGTCCGAGACTGTTTGAAAACACAGCCCCCCCCCCCTCTCTGTTGGTGTGTCCGGGCCTTTAGTAACACAGCCCCCCCCCCCTCTCTGTTGGTGTGTCCGGGCCTTTAGTAACACAGCCTTCCCCCCCCTCTCTGTTGGTGTGTCCGGGCCTTTAGTAACACAGCCTCCCCCCCCCTCTCTGTTGGTGTGTCCGGGCCTTTAGTAACACAGCCTTCCCCCCTCTCTCTGTTGGTCTGTCCGGGCCTTTAGTAACACAGCCCCCCCCCCCCCTCCTCTCTCTGTTGGTGTGTCTGGGCCTTTAGTAACACAGCCCCCCCCCCCCCCCTCTCTCTGTTGGTGTGTCTGGGCCTTTAGTAACACAGCCCCCCCCCCCCCCCCCCCTCTCTGTTGGTGTGTCTGGGCCTTTAGTAACACAGCCCCCCCCCCCCCCCTCCTCTCTCTGTTGAGCCGTTTTCCCACATGCGTACCTGAAAATGACCTGTAAGTCAATATCGGACATTTCCCGGAATTTCCCTTCACACCTCAGCGCTGGCATGTGGGAATCTAGGAGCGAAATTGCCTGTATGTTGGGGGGCGGGGGGAGGGCGGAGCTTATTTGGGGGGTCGGGTTTAGATCAATAAGGTGTTTTCGGGTTGTCCTTGGGCTGCAAACTCATTTAAAGTATGCAAATCGAAGTTGTTTCTGACAAGAATAATGTCACGTTACTCCGGGACTGCTCAACCCATGACAGAGCCACTCTCCCCGGCTTGGCAGAGTGAAGATCTCCGCCCGCGCGTCCCCGCTGCCTGGAGCACAGCGGCTCGTGCTCGCGCTCTAAAAGGCAGGCTCAAGGTTCAAGCTTCAAGGTTTTTCTTTATTTGTCTCCCTTGGGAGAAATTTGTCTTGGAGACAGGGCCACATCTGCATACATAGAACATTTTACAGAAAACACCAAAACCAAAAACATTGCATAATACAAATTAATACATCATTGCACATACCCCTGTGATAAAGTGTCTCTAGTCATTTCTAGTTGTCATTAATCATTTTGATTGACAGAGGAACAAATGAGTGTTTATATCTATTATATTTGCACCGCAGTATCCTATATCTCCTGCCAGATTGCAGTAGTTCGTACTCTGGGTTCAGTACATGCGAGGGGTCGGATAAGATATTCCGAGCTTGTCTTATCACTGATTGCTCAAAAATGGCTTGGGGGGTGATCGGGGGGGTGGACATCCCCATGATCTTCCCAGCCATTTGTGCCAGCCTAGCAATTTGAGATTTGTATTTAACAGTCAGGTTGCCAAACCAGCTGCAAATACCATATCTCAGAATGGATTCTATACTAGCCCTGTAGAAAATCAACATAATATTCACACTGACTCCAAAAAGCCTGAGTCTTCGAAGAAAGTGTAGACGCTGATGTATCTTTGCGCAGAAAGTTGTAACATGCGTGTGCCAGTTCAAATCCCGATCAATCTGCACTCCTAGATATTTATAGGAGGAGACCTGTTTGATGTTATGGTTGTGAACCTTGATCATAGTGTGGTCTCCTATGGACCTGGGGTCTACGATGACCTCCTCTGTTTTGTTTACATTTATTTTTAAATGATGCTGATCGCACCATTCAATGAACCTGTCCACTCCAGATGTATGGCTGAGGATGTTAGAATCGCTCGTGAGCAGACTAAGTATCACGGTGTCGTCTGAGAACTTAATTACGAACTGATTGGGATGTGAGCTGACACAGTCATCTGTATACAAGGTAAACAGAAAGGAGGAACTGACTGTTCCTTGGGGCACACCTGTACTACACAGTGTCTCCTCAGAGAGCACAGAGTTGAATCTCACCCTCTGTGGTCTCCTGGAAAGAAAGGAAAAATACCATTTGATTATAAAGGGGTTCACATTTAACTGAGCTAATTTGCGCAACACAATGTCTGGATGGATTGTATTAAAGGCCGAGCTAAAGTCAATAAAAAGCAGTCTGGCGTATGCTACAGTACTTTCCAGGTGTTTCAGAATGAAGTGTGCTACTGTAGAGATTGCATCGCACGTACTGCGATTTTTTGAATAGGCAAATTGATACTGGTCTAGTCGAGGTCCTACCTCTTTTCGGAGTGCCTCCGTCAAAATCCTCTCCAGTGATTTTACTACATTTGATGTTATAGCTACAGGCCTATAATCGTTATTCTCAAGTGGACCTGTTTTTTTCGGGACTGGGACTATGACTGACTTTTTCCAGAGCTCTGGCACTGTATGTGAATCTAACTGTAGTGGGGTAGGCTTAGGCTTCCCCTGCAGTGCTGCCACGCCCCCTAATGATCCCTCGTTAGGTGAGCCACACAGGTGAGCCACCTTAACACCAATCAACCAGCCCATTTAAAAGAGAGACATGGCTTGACAGTGGCAAGCTTGATGTTGATCGTGATACGGTATGTGCTCTTAAGAATATATTTATTTTGGGATGTGTGGGCTGGTGGTAATGTTTTTGATATTTTGCAGGCGTGTGGCGGGCCGATCTTCACACAGTGGCAGCGCAGGGAGAGGTGCGGCACCGACTGGTGTGTTACTGTAGTGAATGAAGGTACAGCAGTATGACTGCCGGTAATGTCTTTGGTTTTAATGTATTATTTGTAGTAGTGACTAACTGTCTGTTTGTCCTGTTAGGAGGAGCGGGTCACTGCTGTTTTTGTCCTGTAGTTTTTGTTCTTTTCAGTTGTTTGTTTATTTGATTTTGATTGTTTATTTTGTTTAACCCAATTGATCATTATTTTAGAGATTTCATCTTGCCAGTTACAGCATGGAGGGCGCCATGGTTCTGCAGGTGGTTGGTCACTGGGTGTGGGCTTATCCTGGGTCCCCTTAGTGCATGTTATAATTTGTGGTGCTTTGTTTTGCGTTCTAACCATGTGTTTTGCTTTGCAGTGAGTGTGCCTTATTGGTTTATTGGTGGTGGTGCAACCCCCCTGACCCTCTTCCCCCTCACTCACCCCCCCTTCCACCTGTGGACTCCACTGGCACCCCCTGCTGTACTGGTAATTTTAGTCTATTTTGATCATTTTTAATCTGATTTATAATAAAGAAATTGTTTAATTGTACTCTTCTCTTGCAGCTGCTTATGAAACATTTACTTGGCATGTTGCCTGAACAAATCTGCAGCTGATTTGAAACATTTAATTGGCAGGTCATCTGAACAACTAAATAAAAACATATTTTGTTGAACCTGGAAATGCACGTCTCTGCTCCATTCCTTTTATGAAACCTGATGTTGGGTATTCTCTTGACTCATTGATGTGATATTCTCTGGGTGAAATTCCCAGAGTGGCGTTGTCTGCATACTATTTGTCCGGGCCTTAGTGCCCTGGTTACATAACGATAGCTGGAAAAGCCTGTGCCAGGCTGGGGCTAATTCCTCAGCACATGTTTTTAACAGAGACGTGTGCATTCCATCTGGTCCCGTCGCCTTGTTGGTCTGTATGGTTTTAAACACTTTACAGACAGTGTCCAGATCTATTACCAACCTGTCACTATTAGCATTACAATTCAGTTCACTAATTACATCACAGCATCCCTGAGAAGTGTCAGATTCAAAACGCATAAAGAAATTATTTAGCTCATTCGCCCTGGCGCTCTCATCTAGAGCAATAATGGGCTTTCTCTCAGGCTTCATATTGGTCATCTCCCTGATGGAGTCCCAGAGTCTCTTGGTGTTCGAGTTGACTAAGTCCTGCTCCGCACGCTCTTTATACTTCCTTCTGGATTCTTTCAGTTGTTTATTCAGTTATTTTTGTGCAGCCTTCAAAGCTGCCGTGTCTCCTGATCTGAAGGCCTCTTTTTTCCTATGTATGCACTCCTTGATTTCATTTGTGAGGTATGCTCTATTATTTGGATACTTTGTTATAGTTTTCTGTGGTACTATCAGATCAACACAGAAGGAAATGTAAGCCGTGGGCTTTGTTTTCATACAGTATAATGCACTTTAATCCAATCTTTATCCACCTCTCTCCTCAAGTTAGTCATTGAAAAAATATATATATCGAGATGTGCAAATGTGTAATGCAGGGTTTTAGTCTCTTGAAAGTAGTACTTCTATGCGATGTCACATCCAACACAGTGCTTTTTTCTTTGAAAACAAAGGCCGGCTGGTCAGGAAGGTCTCATGAGTTTAATGTCTGTCAAAAAGCCACATGTTAAATATGGCAGCACCAACATTTCTGTTTTTGAGGTCAGAATTGATTCTATGCAACACTTGTTTGTGTTCCTTTTTCTTTTCTTTTTCTTGTTGTTTTTGTTTTTGTTTGGGCTTTTCATTGAACCTCGTTGGGCGGGAGGGGGTCAGATGGATTGAAGCTGTTTTTTTTAAGGTGCAAGTCCTCAACAGCATCCCATGTGATTCTGTTTGTCCACCCTGTTGTGGTGCTGCAGAGAGAAGGACCTCTCTCATGTGGGTAGTCCGCCACACGAGGACGATATCCCTGTCCGTATTGGTCATCAGACTGCCCCTGACCGTGAGGAAGCCAGACCTGGACTCATGGTGCATGTCGAGCCCTTCTGTCTATCTGCTGCTCTGTGGCTCAAAGAGGTCGATGTGTATGAAATATAGAGCGATTATCAATGATGAATCGAATCTGGAGGCTGCGAAAGATGTGACAACACTCTACTGTTGATGTTGTATAAATGGAGAGAAAGACTTATTTTAAATCTTGTAAATAACAAATGTACAAAAGAATGAAAGCAAGACAAATGTAAAAAAAAACAACTTGATGACCATCTAGAGAGAAAGTAATCTGTATATTGTTGAATAAATATTGTGCCGTAAGGGACATGAGTGTTTGCCTGTCTTCTGTGTTATTTGTACAAATATGCTGTCAGTCATTCTTCACTGCAGAACTAGATGTTCACTATCCAATATATCCAGACAAATATCTCAGAAGTTTCTTTACCATCATCGCCATATATTGATGATTGTGCATTTCAATTTCACAATTCACAACAAAAAAACTGTTTTGCTAAAATTGGACAGAAAAGTTTTCTGCTATACAATTTCAAAATGATGCCTAATAAAATGTGTAACCAAGTAGTAATAGTATCAAAGAATCAAATAACTCGTACCATCATATTACTAGTTATAGTTAAAATATTTAATGTAATTTTGTTACATTATTGAGCAACTTTAACAGTGTTTTTACAGTTTTACAAGTCAGAATTTTGACTGAACTCAGACACACTTTTCACATGGCCCTAATCCTCCAAACATTTTCAAATGTACATTTAGAGGGATAGATATTTTATTTAAATGTGATTACATTATCCTTCACTTATTACATTTCTTTAACCAAAACAATCAGATGTAGCCTAATTGAATATACCAGAATGAGTTATTAATTGCAGCAAGGCATACAATCAGCACTGATGAGGATAACTGCAGGATAAAATTGTGTTCTGACATCTAGTGGTAAAAATGTAAAACAAGTCACTGTTCAGTTGGTGTACCTGAACTTTGCACTTACAATCAAGTTCCTTAAAGAGTATTAGGATAAAGTGTGTGTTGTGTCAGTGATCCTTCTGAGTGTGTGGGAGAAAGCAGTGTTTTCTTGCTGGCCGGCCTGGCCATAGGCATATCAGGCCGGCAGCTGCTCAGGTCAGGGACCCTCTTGCTTAGCGCTTGAAATATGTGAATGGTAATCAATACATAAATGCAATATTGTGTTGTACAGGCTGGCTAGCTAATACTAGTTAGTTACTAGCTAATACTAGTTAGCTGAACATGGCCTTACTGTGGCTATTAGAATGAATCTGAAAACATTTTAGAATCACCACAGTATGCATACTATAGGAATATTGATATTCTCATCATAAACTCACTACTATAGGCACACTAGAAGACATTTTAGGAATATTATAGGCCTAGTGGTTTTTCCTCAGTGTATTTGTAGTAGCCTACTTAAACTTTAAGTTAGTACTGGAGAGCTTTGTGTCCAAAGTCTGGTTAACTAGCATTTCAGTACCTACTTTAAGATTAAGAGAAGAAATGACCTTCAGTTTGTTAATTTAAACCATTCTTGGGGGTAAAATAATTGCACTTTTGCAATCATGTTTCTATTTCTATGACCAGTAGATGGCAGTATTGGGCAGGACAGAAGCCAGAAACAAGAACAAATACAAATCCAAACTTATTTAGGTATAAAAGAAATTAAATAAGAACTGACAGACACAGATAGAGACTACACAAAGACATGTAAATGCAATGTGCAGAAGCAAAAAAAACTGGAGAACACATTTGAGAACATTATAACATGAGAACAACCATACAGGCCCCTAAGAACTGACACAACAACAATAATAATAATTGGCAATTCGGCCAGGCAGCAGGGGGCAGGTCTGGCCTGGTCTCCTTTGGTTTCTTCTTCTTATTTTCCTTGTATATTGGTGACCTCAGGAAGTCGGTGTATATTGGTGACCTCAGGAAGTCGGTGTCTGTGAACCTATCTCCACGCCTCAGCTTACTGTTACAAAAAAAGAAAAGAAAAAATCCATGAATGCATCATCATTGGTGGTACACACAAAAAACAACACGACTCTGTTGGTTACATTGGGGATTTTCACACTGCATGCTCTTAGCCCACAGACATTTGTTAACCCAGGGTGACCTAAGCCCAGGGCTATGCCATTCACACTGCACTTCTAGTTAAGTGAGGTCCTCACCTGCTGATGGTCGGTTCCTTCTAACTGATTTGAGCACATGTCCTTTGCCTTCCATCAACTGGGGTTGTAATGGTGCTGGTCAGTGATACCAAGACTCTTCCTGCTACAACACACAACACAAAAGAATAAACAGTAAATGCCTTTTAGAATTAAGCACTAACAACAATTAAACAGACAAAATAACACACTCGTACACAAATATGTGATCCCCCCCCACCCCCCCCCAAAATAAATATCACTACATATCAAATATCTGCAAATAAACTCTAAAATGCATCCATATCAACACTCAACCATGTAGAAAGAGAAGGAATATAGGACACCACACCTGGAGAGGTTTGAGCTGTGATTGCAGCAGCAGGCTCCTCCAACACTGCTGCCCTGCCAGAGGTCACTCTCTTGGGACTAGAGAACAGTTCAGTGTCGGCGGTGGCAAAATCCCATGGCGGCATCTCGTCCATTATTCCCAGGTCGCTCATCTTCTGATGAACTGCCTCACCACTTTTGTCGACTGTTGGACTACAGGCCAATGACACATTAGATGTCAAATTGTTTGCAATGTTGTCCTGAGGAGAACATACATCGTCCCGAGGCCTAAAGCCTTGTGTGCAATGACTATGTTTCTTTTTCTTGGCATTCGAACAGTCAACAGACTCCTCCCTCTGTGTGGTGTTCCTTTCCTCTGGAATGTCTCCTTGCTCCTGAGTGGCCACCCAAGGAGGCTTAGAGGAGCTCGCCGTTTCCGCAAGAAAGACTCCATCGCTGTGCCTTTCATCAGGGCAACTGTGTGGATTTGGTTCAGAATGCTGCCTCACAACATTTGCATCAATAACTGCTGGTGATTCTTGACCTTCTGATGATGCACCATGTGATGATGAGGAGCTATCTCTGGCCACCGAGATAACAAATGTCTTTCTGCTCCTTGTTCTGTGGTTTCCCCCATGTCGAGGAATCGGTATCTTGCTCTGAGATCTGTTGCCACTGAGTGGACGACTATGTGGAGGAGTTGGTATCTTGCTCTGAGATCTGTTGCCACTGAGTGGAAGACCATGTGGAGGAGTTGGTATCTTGCTCTGAGATCTGTTGCCACTGAGTGGAAGACCATGTCGAGGAATCGGTATCTTGCTCTGAGATCTGTTGCCACTGAGTGGAAGACCATGTGGAGGAGTTGGTATCTTGCTCTGAGATCTGTTGCCACTGAGTGGAAGACTATGTGGAGGAGTTGGCATCACCCCTATAACTTGTTCCATGTTAGTTTTGTCTTCCTTTTCTACCTTCACAATTGTTACCTTTTCCATAGATGTGTTTCTCTTCATCTTCAGTTTGATAGAGCTATGGTCTTCTTTGCCCTTGGTTTCCACTGTGACTACTTCAGTAGCATTGGTTAGAGTTATCTCCATGATTGTGTCCAGAAACGTAGTCTTTTGTCCATTATCAGTCACCATAACTGAGCTTCTTGGATGAGAAACGATGTCATCAGAAACAGATGGCTGTGGCTTTTCCGATGTGTTCATATCACATCGGGAGTTCATATCAAATAGGGACGGAGAGCATCTCTTTGAGAACCACTCTGCTTCATCCCTGTGGCTGCTAGATTGGCAGGATGTTCCTATCGGGACAGCTTGCCTATCCGGACCCAAAGGCCTTTCCATATCATTTGTGGCATCTGTGAAGAAAAGACATGAAAAATAGAACATATTTCAGTCAACTCTGCATCTGCATTAAGGCATAAAATAATGTGAAAGTAATTGATTATAACAATTCAAAACCTTATATTCTCATACCTTCAGAAGTATGACTGGACTTGCTGGGACACATCTCATCCCTTGAAAGTTCTGGCTGATGAAGTGACTGAACTGTAGGCCTACACACATGAGTTGGAGGAAGGGGTAGAGAGAGAGAGTGTGATTCATTCAAAAACATAAAACTGTGCTTGGTCCCAAAGCATATATCTAGCAGAGATCAGGGTTCCCACACCTTGTTAAACATAACATTCAATTACTTTTTAAGGACTTTCCAGGCCCATTTCTCTCAAATTCAAGGACCCAACCAAACCCCTTGAGACATGGATCAAGGTGAATTACTGTTACAACACTGTGTTACAACACTGATAATTGTATAGTGAAAACTAGCAGCTTTACAGAAGCTCACAGACAAAGATGACAAACAGAGAGAGGCTTGAATGTGTGAACATGTCTCAACTGTGCTGTGCTACAGTGATGGCAGACCACACGCAGACAGTGGAATGTATCCCATTAATAAACAGAAATGAGATCAAGGTAATATTCGCACTAATACAATCAACAATACTTATAGAAATAGTGACCCACAACATCTGCTGCAGTTAATTTATGGTTGATTTTAAATTCATAAATACAATTGATTTGAATGAGTAAAACATGTGAAGCTTTCAAACTGAAGCAATGAAATCCCCTTTCTTGCGCTTTTCAAAGTTCATCAAATGGACTAGACTAGAGCTAAGCTACATTAAGCTCATACGGTGAAGCAGCCTAAGTAACCAAATTTGAACACAGTCGTCCTGATGGCAAAAATGAGGAAAATTAGATAACATTTAAAGAGAATGTCATAAATTATCAATTGAATTTGCATTCAAATACAGCAGTGTCAATGTCAATAGTCAGGAATTCCAGTAGTCCCTCATCCCCCCACCCCATCTCTCCCCTGGGAAATCCCTCCCCCCCACTCACATAGTTTTCCCCAAACAAAGCAGCCATTAAAAAGCCTTTAGTGAGGCCATTCACTGACAGTCATTCCTATAACCCATAAGGAACGCGTTTAGGGTGCAGATCATTGTGCCTGTGTGTGCGCGCGCGTGTGTGTGTGTATGTGTAGGCCTACCTATGTAAGGCCTACTGTAGGCCTAGACTTTGGCGTACCCTGCATGAGAAGCTTGTCAAATCTAAAATAATCCTATAAAGATGATAATCCTATTCTTTATTCTTCTAAAGGTTTCTCCATGGAGATACAAGAAGGTGCCTCTCCAAAAGTATCATCAATATTTACCGTACTAATGTAAAGGGAATCAAAATAGCTTCAATTTCTATCCTTGCATAAAATACATAAATTCAAGCTCATTCAATGACCTATGTCTATTTTCAAAAACATTCAAGGCCTTGGGATTTTTTTAAATCAAATTCACAAACTTTCAAGGATTTCAAGGACCTGTCGGAACACAGAGATGTTTACTCACCTTTCCATCTGCATATTGTCATCCTTACGGTCGACAGATTGTCTCTTGTAGTAATCAGACCGCCCATGTAGATCCTTTAGGAAATAATCACAAAGACTTTAGACTCTGGTTCTGTTGTCTGCATTTTCTGACATTTTCAAACTCAGAGAGACTTGACAGACAACTCAAACATGCCACAGAAAAAAGTATATGTTGATACATATTGAGGCATACTCACAAGATCAGGACGAGAGAAAAGGTGAATAATCCTGCCCAAGTGCTGCAGCAGCTGAGTGTTGCTCAGCTGAGTGTTGCTATGCAGGTATTTCAGAACACGGAGCTGTGAGAGAACACATCTGGCCATCTCTGAGCGCAGAGTATTTTCTTGCATCTGCAGGTCGCCCATCTCCAGCTCCCTTCTAATCTCCTCCTGGGTCGGCACGGCAACAGCCTCGTTTTTGGCCTTAGACACATTGAAGAAGGCGGTGCCTGGTGTAGACAAGAAGAAAGACCACAGAATTATTTCACGTTTTGTCTTCTTGCAATCAATCAACAATGTATGAAAAGCATACAGCTATTCTTTGTAGTACAACACAGTTAAAGAATGCAAACCACAACCTCTGCTTTTTCAATCAATTGTGCAGAGTGTTATGCTGTATGGGAGCAGTGCATGGTATAGCTGTCTGTCTGTGCAGCTTAAAACTAGACTAGGCAGGTTAATCCGAATATGCTCAAAAATTGGTGGACAAACACTTGAAACAAACTTTCAAGAAGCACACACAAGAAGAATGTTGTCTCTAGCAGGTAGCATAATATGTGACCCAACTCACATTCTGTTTAATGAATTTGAGCTGTTGTCCTCAAACAGAAGATTCAGAGTCCCACAGGCTCGCTTAAACAGACTGAGAAACTCTTTTGTGCCCCAGTCTGTCAAACTGTTCACTCAGGTTAGAGGCTCTAGGTAGGGACTAAGGAAGCACTGCAGCCACTTTTCTTGTCTCTTGTTTGTTTTTTGTCATCAATTACGTGTATTGAAGTTCCACAGTATGTAGCACTTTGATGATGGTGATGGTGTTGTCGTTTGTATTGTACACCTGTATGTATTTATGAGAAACAAGTGTCTTAGGGATGCAAGACACATTTTGGACTCTGTCTGACAATAAAGTGATATCTTATCTTATCATAATAATGTGTAACTGAATCGAATGGGACACTCACGCTGCTTGGAGGCCTTTGAGCTTGAGGGCAACATATATTTCTTCTTTTTCCCAGCTAACAACATAGTCAGACTGGATTATTCGTGATCGTGTGGGTGGGCAGAACTGAAAGAAAACAGACGTTACGTTAGACAGAGGTGTCTGATTGGGTTAGCTTAGCTAAATTGAAACTTCAATGCATTGATAAGCCGAAAACACGTTTGAATACAGTGTACTGTAGCTTACTTACTATTAACAGGAGAACGACGTCAAAATTCTGCTGTAAAAAAAAGAGAGAAGCACATAGGAAAATGCATTAATGTTAGCTAACGCTAATGCTAGCAACCGGAAGTAACGTTAACGTTACTTACGGTTAGCAGTAGCTAACGGTAGTAGCTGACATTGTTGACGTTTTAACACAATTTGAGGTCTTAATTATGTAATGTTAACGTTTCATAATATGTGTTAAGACCTTATTCGATTGACATCACTCACGTACGGGCACGTCCACGGCCGCCATATTCTCGACACAGCGCTACAGAGAGCAGCGTTTATAGGAAGCTAGCCGCCGTTAGCATTACCTGTATGTTCCAATTGTGTTGGGATGGTGACCTGCGTTACATGTGGCTGTAGTAATGACAGCAATAAAGTCCCCGTGGTTTGTTTCTATCTCTACCGTCCACAGACGTGAAGGGAGCGAGACGGAGGATACGTCAGCAGCACAGGAGACGTGTGGATAGTTAGGACAGGTGAAACTTTCTGACAGCTCCTCACAGCAAAGTCTGTTCACCTCGTTTTTTCTTTTGTATATTATTACAGGCATTAACGGCAGCATACAAACAACAACTCTGTGGTTTTATTGCCGTCATCACTATCGCTATTTTGCAATGGAACAGAAACGACAATAAGGCCGTTACTATAGTTGTCAGCTGCAGGACGGTATGTCAACAATATGGCGCTGTCCGGGGTTAGCGAATAATAGCAACAGTTTGGTTGCAGAGGTGCAGCGTGAACGCAAATCTGTCCGGGCCGGAGGTTCCGTGTTGAAACTTACGGCGGTCCGAATTGTCTTGAGTGCGGGATAAAATGTAACCGACGCTACGTTATAAATGAACCCTTACCTGTGAGCTCCATTCAACAACTGATGAATCAATGTACCGCCGAATTGTCCATTTAAACAACAAAACCCCGCCCTTTCCGGTCGCAACTGACAGCCAAGCACCTTCTTCTTCTACTAGTCTTTTATGGCGGTTGGCAAACAACTTATGGTGCATTACCGCCACCTTCTGAAATGGAGTGTGGATCAGTATGGACTTCTAAAACACTACACTATCCTGCCTATATTCTTCCATTTAGTCCAGTTTCCTCTAAAAATGAAAATATATCCCTATACCCCACATTCCCTGAATTCAACTGCAATATTTATTTTAACTCCAGCTTGATACGATTGCTCTCCAATCTGTTGTTGAGGATCTGTCTTTCCTGTTGGTAGTATGGACAATCAATCATTAGCCTACATGTTCTGTTTCCTGCCTATCGCAATATTCACACATACCAGTAAGTCAACAAGCATACATTCAACATCAGTACAGAGTATGCCACTTCGATAGAAATAAAATAAATAAAAAAACAGAACAAACGGGTATCATGTTAGAATAAACTCGGGCATTAATAAAAATATTTAAATCTTTACAAATATTCAGTTTTTAAGGCTTTGCTGTTCTTGAGACTACATAAAGTTTTAATGTAATGTCCGAATCCAATCACGGTGTCGGCGTGACGTAATCAGTGCGCGACAACCATTTGGATTGTTGTTTCTTCATATCGTGGTCACGCTCGTCTTCAGGAGGACCCAGACCCCCCACACATTAAAGAGAAACAGGAGGAAGTTGGAACTCTGGACCAGTCAGGAGAGAGAGCAGCTTCAGGAGGACCCAGAGCCCCCACATGTTAAAGAGCAACATAATTAACTCTGGACCAGTCCGGAGGGAGAGCAGCTTCAAGGGCTGGAGGAGGCTGATATCACAAAGTTCCCATTCACTGCTGTTCCTGTGAAGAGTTAATATGAGGAAGAGAAACCTCGTACTCACAGCTTCATCAAAGCCAAACTGAGGAGAACACAGAGGCAGAGCCTTTAGCCAGCAGCTCAACTGAACAGATGAAAACAGAAGCTGGTGGAGAGGACTTAGCTATATCTTATATCCAGCTAGTAAATTCACAACCAACTGATGCCAAGACTTCAGACTCTTCTGAGACTGAAGACAGTGATGATGAATTGATGGAAACTAGTGAACCTCAGTCAGGTTTATACTCACAGAAAAACAGTGAAGTAACTAGGAAGAAACACTTTAGCTGCTCAGTGTGTGTTCAAATATTTGGTAATGAAGACACGAGTCCACAGAGGTGAGAAACCATTTAATTGCTCAGTCTGTGGTAAAGGTTTTGGTCATAAAGGAGACCTGAAGAAACACAGTCCACACAGGAGATAAACAATTTAATTGCTCAGTCTGTGGTAAAGGTTTTGGTCATAAAGCAAGCTTGAAGACACACATGAGCCACACAGGGGAGACACAATTTAATTGCTCAGTCTGTGGTAAAGGTTTTGGTTCTAAAATAGACTTGAATAGACACATGATAGTCCACACAGGAGACAAATAATTTAATTTCTCAGTCTGTGGTAAAAGTTTTGGTCATAAAGGAAACCTGAAGAAACACATGATAGTCCACACAGGAGAAAAAACAATTTAATTGTTCAGTCTGTGGTAAAGGTTTTGTCATCAAGGAAACCTGAAAAAACACATGATAGTCTACATAGGAGATAAACAATTTAATTGCAGTCTGTGGTAAAGGTTTTGGTCATAAAGCAAGCTTGAAGACACATGATAATCCATACAGGATATAAACAATTGAATTGCTCAGTCCATGGTAAAGGTTTTGGTCAAAAAGGGTCCTTGAAAACACACAAGATAATCCACACAGGAGAGACATAATTTAATTGCTCAGTCTGTGGTAAAGGCTTTGGTCGTAAAGGAGACTTGAAAACACACATGATAGTCCACACAGGTGAGAAACAATTTAATTGCTCAGTCTGTGGTAAAGGTTTTGGTCATAAAGGAAACCTGAAGAAACACATGATAGTCCACACAAGACAAACAAATTAATTGCTCAGCCTGTGGTAAAGGTTTTGGTTCTAAAAGAGACTTGAATAGACACATGATAGTCCACACAGGTGAGAAAAAAATTCATTGTTCAGTCTGTGGTAAAGGTTTCGGTCAAAAAGGGTCCTTGAAAACACACATGATAATCCACACAGGAGATAAACAATTTAATTGCTCCGTCTGTGGTAAAGGTTTTGGTCATAAAGCATGCTTGAAAATCCACATAGGAGAGTAACCATTTCATTCAGGGTTCCCACGGCCATGGAAAGAAAAGTCATGGAATTAGTAAAATCCGTGAAAGTTTAGGAAGTCATGAAATGTGTGTAATGAAATTGTTACAGTAATCTTCCCGTGGATAACCTTCTATAATGTAACATCACAGCAAATTTATTCTCTGTAGCTCTTGATGTAACGTAGCTCTAATATGTGTCGATTTTAGTGCTTCTTGTATTTTATATGATTTTTTATGGAAAATTCCTGTTTTAGTTTAGCTTCTACAATGCAGTGACACTAAAGCACTGAAAACCCATATAAATAGCAGCTATGTCCGATTTGTCCTATAGGTAATCATACCAGTATTGATCCAGAGTCAGAGTCACTGCCTCACATTACATGGAAATTCTATTAATCGGTCCTGAAAAGTTTTGAAATTTGAATTTCTTTGAAAATGAGCATATGTGGGAACTCTGTTAATTGTTATCTGTGATGGAGGGGGAATTTGAGTGTTTATCTATGTATAATGTGAATGTTATTGTGCTTTGTTGTGCTGTCCTGTGTTTATTGTACAGGGTTCGTACAAAGTCTTGAAAGTTTGGAAAATCTTTTCATGTTTTCAAGGTTAGGAACATGCTTGAATTTGAATATGCTCCTTGAAAAGTGTTTGATTGTCATAATCTGGTGTTCCATCTACACAGTGAACAAAAAATCTTTTAATATCTGAAATGAGAGGATCCCCTCATAATTGATATTGTCTCTAGTGTCTCACACAGGATGCAGAGTATAGACAGCTGGTGGACCAGAGCTGGATTGACTGACATGTTAATCTGGCCCTTTTCAGTTCAGAGTCCATATCAGGGACATGCAGCTGAACAATCAGATCTATACAATATATAAGATCAGAACAGTGTAGAAATAAACAGCCCACGCCATTAGTCAATGATATAATTCCTACAAATATAATTCCTACACTGGTAGATGTAGGAAGACAACTAGTGAAGGCATGAGGACTATACAATACTAAGTGTAGATATAAAATTCAGTGACTGCTCTCAAATTGAGTGCCTCACAACTAGAGAGAGAAGTGCTGGAGATCAGCGTCTCAACTGTCTAGTACAGTACTCTCCTCTCGGTCGTCACTTTAAAAAACGATCAGAAAACATTGGCACATTTTAAGCTCTGATTCTTCTCTCAATGATCTTTTTTCAGTTCCCCCTCATGTCGTTTACAAAAGACCCCCGAATTTGAGTAATTTACTTGTCAGGTCACACCTGCGACAACCTGTACCTTCTCATTTTCTAAGTGACATTCCTGATGGTAATTACAAATGTGGCAGATGTGCCCAATGTAATTTCACATACAGTATAAATGCCACACTTTTAATCACTGGCAAACGTTTTAAAATCAAAGGAATTATCAGCTGTTCCACCTCTAATATCATTTATATGATCAAGTGTATTTGTGGTTTAGCATACATAGGTAAGTCATCTAGACCTCAAGACTAGGATTTGTGAACACAGAAGCGATATTAGAACTCAGGATTTTAGAAACCCTGTAGCTGTTCACTTTTTCCAGGCCCAACACTATTTCTTCATTAAAATATATTGGTATTGAACATGTGAAGGTTCCGCCTAGAGGTGGCGACATTAACTCCCTCCTACTCAGGAGGGAGGCCTACTGGATCTCTACTCTAGACACAGTCAACAGGGGCATGAATGAGTCTTTTCACTTCAGAGCTTTTTCATAGATCTTTTGTCCATCATGTGTGGAATGTGTACACTCAACCTATGTCCTCTTGTCTTGTACAGGTCAATTTGCCTACTTCCCCTGGAGCTCCGCTCCCTTTAAATACCCCCCCCCCCCCTTTTTTTCAAATTTCAAATTATTCATTTTATATCTACACTTAGTATTGTATAGTCCTCGTGCCTTCACTAGTTGTCTTCCTACATCTACCAGTGTAGGAATTCTATTTGTAGGAATTATATCATTGACTAATAGAGTGGGCTGTTTATTTCTACACTGTTCTGATCTTATATATTGTATAGATCTGATTGTTCTTGGGTTTGTACTTCTGAATTGTGTATATGGTCAGCTTTTTGCACTCTGTACTTATATATATAGACAGATAATGTTTATATTGGTCTCTGTTTCTTGATTGGCATCAGTGTTTTCACCTGCCCTCGGTTCCCTCCACCAATGGGATCGAGTCTTTTGTTGTATATGAGTGTCCCTCCTACTTCCTGCTTCTATTCTGATGAAGATCCTTTGATCAAAACGTCAATAAACTGACCAGGAGCCTGTAAATTTCAGTGTGCGGACTCTACTTATTTTTCTAGTTATTTGCTTTATTTGTCCAGCACCTGCCTTATTGTAGGCATGCTCTACCTTTTCTTCATGTCCCTGGTTGAGCCCCACATTACACGGGCTCAGACCCAAATGTAGTCAAACCTTGGCGACCCTGCTAGAAACCCATGCACACATTCACCACTAGAGAGCAATGTTGCATTGCATCGTGGAGAAACCTGCTGAGGTGCTAAGGTGAATCCATTTAGGCTATACAAACTAAATCAATCCAGACACTGGCAAAAACAATTGGTGCAGTGAATTGGAATTGGTTGGTTGCCCCTAAAATTGTGGCCTAACTGCTAGTTGACAAGACCACTGTAGCAGATGTGTTTTGGCATTGTAAGGTTTTTGATGATCAAAGAACGAAGAATGCCAGCACTCAATGAATGTCCTTTCAGGGGTTTTATTCCATCAAGACCAGTTACAACGAACGTTTCAGCCAGCAGGCCTTCTTCAGCGTTGAAGAAGGCCTGAGAGATGCTCACAAGTCATTTTTTGCAAGTCCAAGTCAAGTCTCAAGTATTTTGAGCTAGTGTCCAAGTCAAGTCTCAAGTCTCTTATGGATGAGCGTTTTATCATCTGCTGGATGCCAGCCGGTCTGCTTAGAACACTGCAGAGCTAAAGCTAAGGGAATCAAAGCATGTACTGTATTATCCTTAAAGCTGAAATATACTTCTGCGTCTGCCTTGACTTGGAGCCTTGCCGGCGGCAGCTGGTCCTATACACTCAAACATCAGCTTGACGAGGGGTCGCAGGGGAGTCGGTCCCCAGCAAAATGAGTCAATTGTGTGATTTCACTAGGATTTCAATGACTAGAAGTTAGCCCATGGAGAGAATGTAGTGCATATACTTGGTAATAAGCTTTCACTCTCTCCTGTTATCTCCCCTATTATATTATACTCGCGCTGTTCGCGTCAGCTGGGTCAAGTCACATTTTCAAGGAGTTGCACGCAGGCTCACCGGCCGCGGCGCACCCCTCGGCGCATTCGGCGAGGGGTTTGACGCGGAAGCATATCAAGGCTTTTACTCCTTTATCTATTAGCATACAGTACCAACATTGATTAGTTGAAATGATTATTAGTAACCCTTGCCTTAATGCCAATACACACAAAAATAGATTGTTCACAAGTCCCAAATCTCAAGCCCCAAATCTCCCAAGTCTCAAGGCCAAGTCCCCATCTCTGCTCTATAGATATTAGGAAACAATGAGGGGTTTAATCTAGAATTAAAATCTACCATTTGGAAGAAGATAAAAGTGATCCAGTACCTACGATACTCTCTATAGATATTATGAAACAATAACACTAGATGGATATACAGTATTTTAGAAATACTGAATAATGATCCCCTTCACCCCAAAATAGAGTACTGCAGATCCCTGTACAGATTATTGTAGGCTTACCCAGAAGTCCCGGCACTTCCTGGTTCCTATGTGTAAAAGTCAATGGGATTTTTGTATGGGGATCTCGGTTAAAGACGACATGAAGTGACATCTCACGGTCTGTGATGACGTATCCGAGTGAAAACAAACATTACTTTGACTGGAACAGGGTGGAGAGGCGGGACATGGCGTGTGGATGATTTGGTTTGATGGTTCTGGGGACTAGAGTTGACATTGGCCAATCCTCCTCCTGGCCTCCTGGCGCTTGGGGGCAGAACAAGCCTGCACTGCTCCGCACAGTCTGCACTGCAAAATAATGTATTTTACCGGACAAATCTGAAACCTACCGGTCACGTTTCAATAAGTTAAGTTAAGTTATCCTTTATTTATCCCCTTGGGGAAATTCATCCTCTGCATTTGACCCATCCTCTACTAGGAACCTTCCTAGAACTAGGAGCAGTGGGCAGCCACTGTGCAGTCTATGTACGGTACAAACAATATATACAATATAATGTGAATACGGCGCTGTTACTGGCTGGCTCACTGCGCGAGCCCCCAGGGCAGATAGGACCGGCTGTTTGCCTCCGGGCAGACTGCAGTTTCGAAGCCGAGGCAGAGTGCTGCCTGCTGCCTTGAAATGTCCAAGAGGCCGGGGTAAGAGCCCGTTACGTTAACGTTATTCCTGGAATGCAAGTTAACGAGCCACTTACATGTCTTTGCATTCTACATTAAATGAAGACATCACCATTTGTTTTATTTTGTATGTTACATACTTATAGAGAGCTAAAGTGGAACGCCACTTCCTGCTTCAGCACTGTACCAGACATTTTCATCCACAATTTATTTTCCCATAGACATTTCGTAAAATGCTTATAAAAATAGTTTTACTTGTTCAAACCAAACGGTACAGATATATTTAGAAACAGGAGAGACCGCATAACCTTTCACTCAGACCAAAACCTAAAAATGCGGGTTTAAAGAAAATATTTGTTCAATGTTTGTTTAAGTTTTGGTCCGAGTGACATGTTCTATGGTCTCTCCCGATTCTAAATATACCTGAACCGTTTGGTTTGACCAAGTAAAACTATTTTTATAGGCATTTTACGAAATGTCAATGGGAAAATAAATTGCGGAAGAAAATCTCTGGTACAGTGCTGAAGCAGAAAGTGACGTTCACTTTGCCTCTCTATTGGCCAAGTATGTTAACATTTATGGGCCAGAAAAGTCTGCCCAGGTTACAGGTACTAGGTGGCCATCTTGCCTGCTCAGAATTTTCTCCTCGAAATAAAGATTGATTGACAGATGTCATGTCATGGTATGATTGGTTGAAATGGGGTAGAAATTTGATAGTACTGACGTCAGCATACTATGGATTACAGTTATGAATGAAATCCTGAAAAAGGAACTTTTGATGTTAAAAACAAAAGTGAAAAACTTTTTTTTTTGCATACATTATTAAATAGATGCACTGAATACACAGGGCTGTGATCTAAAATAGAAAAGTCATTTTTCATTTCAGCTTGACTTTAAATGCATGAAATAAGTTCTGTGGTTAACAAAAGTTTATGAAACATAAGTTTGTGTTCAGCAAGATAATCTTCACAAATGAAGAACACTTTTATGACTTTTAAAGCGTTTCCTTTGAAAATCATAAAAAGTCCTTTTGTGAAGATGATCTCGTTAAACACAAAGGTTGTTGTTTCATAAACATTTGTTAACGACAGACCATTTAACCAAATCCCCATACAACAATCCTATTGACTTTTACACATAGGAACCAGAAGTGCGAACATCCATCTCCTAGCAGGGAATGAGAAAGAGCTGCAGATTATGTTAAATGTTGTTCATCTTTGGAGTAGGAAATGGAGATTATTAGTTAATAGAGAAAAAACTCAAATTGTACACATGTCCGGAAATCAGGTACAAGGAGAAGCATTTTTGATTTTCATGTTGGAGCTATGTCATTGGCATATACCAGTTCATATAAATATCTGGGTTTTACTTTTGATGAATTTTCTACGTTTGAAGAGGGCGTCAGTGTGTTGGCCGACACTGCTGGTAGAGCCCTGGGTTCAGTAATAAGTAAAGTGAAAACTTGTAAAAATCTTGGTTATGCTACATTTTCAAAGCTTTATGATGCATGTGTGTCACCAGTTTTGTTTTATGCAGCTGGAGTTTGGGGAAGTAAGGAATTTTCCAAGGTGAATGCCATCCAAAACCGTGCAATCCGATGTTTTCTGGGCGTACATACATTTACACCTGTGTTGGCTTTTCAAGGGGATATGGGTTGGGAGCCTTGTTTGATCAAAAAAAAAGGTGAAATGTTGAGATTGTGGAACCGTCTATCTAATATGCCAGAGAGTAGAGTAGCAAAACAAGTGTTTAACTGGGATAAAGCACATAACTATCCATGGTGTAATGATATGAATGCTGTGTTCAGGGAAGCTGACCAGCAATTTATTTTCAGAAACAGTTTACGTTGTAGTGTTCGCTATATTAAACATAGGCTATTTCTTGATTATAAAGAAAAATGGGCCAATGACATCTGGCTCAAACCAAAACTTAGAACATATGTTCAAATTAAAAATATGTTCACTCCAGAACCCTATGTTACTTTACCCCTGGATAGATCCAGAAGATCTTTATGTGCCCAGTTGAGAACGGGTACCCTCCCTTTGGCTATTGAGGTTGGCAGATTCAATTCTATTGCTGAGGAGGAGAGACTTTGTACTGTATGTGAATTAGGTGTTGTGGAAGATGAATTTCATTTTGTGTTTCATTGTACGCTATATGAGGAACCAAGATTGTCTCTATTTCAGTTAATGCAAAATAAGAAACCGGAACTATTTTGGTCAGGAGATGATGCGAAGTTGGAATGGTTGTTCAGAGATGAAGTCTTCAGTTTGGCCAGGTTTATTGGGAGGGCTTGGAAACTCAGAATGGAGAAGCTGTTCATCTGAATATATAATTCTGTCTTGTTTATGTTTGAGCGTTTTGTAGCTTGTTTGTTGATTTGTTTGTATTGTTGAACTTGAATGATTTGTGTCTTGTAAGCCCAGACGGGCTGGGCACCTTGAATATGGTGCATGACACAGAAATAAAAATCTATCTATCTATCTATCCAGATCTTCTGGACTCATTCCTGAAGTACTCCATCGTGAAGACGTCTACTGCTGCATTGCAACGGCCAACTGCCTACTTTCACAGCATCTGAATCTTGTTTTTTTTAGGTGCCATATACTTCCCATTAACAGCACTGTTTATCAGAGTGGGTGGGGCCATCACAGTTACCGTAAATTCCGGACTATAAGCCGCGGCTTTTTTCCCATTTTTTGGCCCCTGCGGCTTATATAACGGTGCGGCTTATCTATGGATTTTTTCAGAAAAAAAAAAAAAAAAAAACGTAATTCTCTCTTCTTTAGCACTCTTTCTAAGTATAAATCCACTTCTGTTTTAATTTCCTCTCTTGCCCTCTTTTCACCACACTGTATGACACTGTATGACACTGTGTGCACTGTAAAAAAGAAACACAGGTGGTGTTGTGTTATGTTGTTTTGTTGAAATGTTAATAAATGGGAGCTTCCTCAAACAGCCATCTCTTTCCCGACAATCCCCTCTGTGCATGAACCCTTACATATGGTAATTAAACATTAAAACACAATAATAAAAAAAACAAAAAAAACAAACAAAAAAAAAACATTAAAACACCCGCAGCTTATAGTCCGGTGCGGCTTATATATGTAAAAAACAGTCAACTTTGCAGGTGCGGCTTATACACCGGTGCGGCTTATAGTCCGGAATTTACGGTAGTACAAAAGAAACAATGTGAAACTGTAATGGAGGATTTCAGGACCAAAGGTTAGTCAGTTAGTTTTGTAACCCATCCAATCTGAATCTCTATTTTCAGGAAAACCAGTGAGTCAACCAGTATGAATACCTCATAGCTCTGCCACCAGTTGGGCACGTTGGGCCTCAGCCTCTGGTCACGCACCACCTTCCCCATCTCTTCTCTGGAGGGGTCAGATCTTCCTCATCTCTTCTCTGGAGGGGTCAGAGGTTGAAGTAGGGCAGCTGGTATTCCTCGTGGATACCTGCAGCGCACAGCGGGGGAAGCCTGCTCAGTCACTGCTTTGACGCTTTGGTCCAGTGCTACGTTACGACCACATCAACAGTATTCAGGGTTCCCACCCTTTTTCACAGCCAAAATTCAAAAATTTCTCCATGACTTTTCAAGGACGCAGAATATAATTTCCATGACCATTCGCGACCATTAAGTCAGAGATGCAAACTCATGTAGAGTGAAAAAGGTGACAGATCTACCAGGGCAGACACAAAACCACAAAAAATCATTAATTTAAGGATCCTATGTTGGGATGAAAAAGGTGACTGTTGACTAATTTGCATCCCTGATTAAGTACATGAAATGTACATTGTAGCACCATGCCCTTCACCCCAAAGTCCTTTTCCCTACAGCCACTGCAACGCCGACTAAGTGGCTGTACGCGATATACAAGCTATCAATCACAATACAACTGGACCCACCTCCGAGACAATGTTGTTATCCATGGTGTGGGTGCCCTGGCACTCCCAAATAGTGTGTACTTTCCAAAACCGAGCTGTTTTTCACATGCCAGTGCCAAAGTTTTTAGGTGCTCCACAGCGCCAGATCTATCGGTTCGGTGCTCAGTGGTTGGGAGGGTGTACTGCAGTTTACCATTATGAGCATCGGCTCCGCCATGTGAAAAAGTACTCGGTATTGGAAAGTATGCACTATTTGCGTACTTTCCAATACTGTCCAATATATTTTTTTAACGCCAAAATGTCTCTGGAAAAAGACATTGCTGTTGAGTTTTTCAAATGTATTTCTTTGGCACTTTGAGCACCACAAGCTGAGTGCCATCCAGTTCCATTGTATTGGAGAGAAGGCAGAAACTCTGCGGCCGATATCTCCAAAACTCAGGCAACTAACACAAAACTATATAGATGGATAAATAGCACTACAGGTGAGAGGGAATATATGTATTTTGGATTTTAGGGTGAGCTGTTCCTTTAAACTGCCCAGCCTCACACAGGATGATCATCTGCAGAGAGAGAGAAATGGAGAGAGAGAGAGAGAGAGAGAGAGAGAGAGAGTGTGTGAGAGAGAGATAGGGTGAGAGAGAGAGGAGAGAAGATATTTACCGTAATTTCCGCACTATAAGCCGCACCGGAGTATAAGCCGCAGCAGCAAAATTGCCTGTTTGTTACATATATAAGCCGCAACGGACTATAAGCCGCAGGTGTTTTAATGTTTTTTTTTTTTTATTGTGTTTTAATGTTTAATTACCATATGTAAGGGTTCGTGCACAGAGGGGATTGTCATGGCTGTTTGAGGAAGCTCCCATTTATTAACATTTCAACAAAACAACATAACACAACACCACCTGTGTTTTTTTTTACAGTGCACACAGTGTCCGCGGTGTGGTGAAAAGAGGGCAAGAGAGGAAATTAAAACAGAAGTGGATTTATAGTTAGAAAGAGTGCTAAAAAAGAGAGAATTCCGTTTTTTTTTTTTTCCAGAAAAAATCCATAGATAAGCCGCACCGTTATATAAGCCGCAGGGCCAAAAAACGGGGAAAAAGCCGCGGCTTATAGTCCGAAATTTACGGTATATATTTTTTCTTTGTGTGTGGTTGAATAATTAAAATTGAATTATTTGTATTGCTACTTTATTTTTTTCATTTTGGCGACAGATACTGAATGAATGAATAGCAATAAAGCTCATTTGAATGTGAGCTAAAGAGTCTCTGTCAGATTCAGCCTCATGTTGGCAGCTATGATACAGCAGAGGAACAAGCTCAAAGCCACATGCCAAAAAAAACATCACGTTTGTGATGAGTGGTGTTGAAGCGGTGTCCATGTCAGGGTCAAAGGTCACGATCTCACCCCTCAAAGTACTGTCCCGGAGTGAAGGGGAAGGCGGCGAGCCGTGTCTCCTCCGGCCCCCAGCAGTCAGACAGGAAGGAGTTTCTGAGCAAGAGGCCGCTCTTCAGCCGCAGGTTCAGGTGCAGCGCGATGTCTCCACTGTTTAACACTGAGGTTCACAGACAAACTACACACACGGACACGCGCACACACACACACACACACACACACACACACACGAGAAACACTGTTCAACAATGAGGTTCACACAGAAACTGACAACACACAGGAGAAATGTTTGACGCGGAGACCCGGGTCCAATTCCCAGCAGCGGTAATTCCGGCTTGGTCAGACAGACAGAATCGGTCGTGTCTGCGGGTGGGAAGCCGGATTAAGGGTATGTGTCCTGGTCGCTGCACTAGCGCCTCCACTGGTCAGTCAGGGCGCCTGTTTGGGGTGGAGGGGAATTGGGGGGGGGGGGGGTAGCGTGATCATCCCACGCGCTACATCCTGCTGGTGAAACATGTATCTGAGGAAGCATGTGCTAGTCTGCAACTCTCCCCGGATCGCCAGAGGATCAGGAAACTGTTTTTTAGCGACCTTCCTGCATAACCTGTATATTATATATTATATATATATGTCTATTATACCGGTCTATATTGTATTGTATTATTATACATTATATTATTATATATTCTCAATTGTGATATGTAATGTGATATAACGTGAGTGTTGATTTGCAGATATCTTTCTGTTTCACTTTTTTTAAACTTTGGTTCAAGGATGAACACATTTATGTATTGATATAGGTTTTATTCCTGCTTTAATTCCATTTTTATATTGTAATGCACTTTCAGCAGATGCCTGTCGCCACAGTGGACTCTTGACACAACAGGGACAACGATAGAAATGTCCTGGACCACATTTCGTAAAATGCGTATAAAAATAGTTTTACTGGTTCAAACCAAACGGTACAGATATATTTAGAAACAGGAGAGATCGCATAACATTTCACTGGGACCAAAACTTAAAAAAAAATGTGGGTTTAAAGAAAATATTTTTTTCTATGTTTTTTTTTTACTTTTGGGCCGAGTCAAATGTTCTATGGTCTCTCCTGATCATAGCGTTAGCTGAAGCGTTTGGTTCAACAAAGTAAAACTATTTTATAAGCATTTTACGAAATGTCTATGGGAAAATAAATGGCGGATGAAACTCCCTGGTACAGTGCTGAAGCAGGAAGTGACGTTCCACTTTGCCTCTCTATTTAGTTTGATTGCACATATTAAATTGGGACTTGAGCACTGCTCTGTCAGATGTGTCGCTGCACTAATGTGCACTAATGTGACGATGACAGATTCCTCCACATTAGCAGCACTTGGTGACTGAAGTTATTCTTCATTATGTGTTCTGATTATTCACATGTAATTATCTACTGATTTCTATTCACATATTCCACTTCAAAGTGTGAGGAGTGCCTTCCCTGGGGGGCGCCAGCCAACTTCAGGGGAGGCTCAACGTGACGCGGAAAAATCAGAGAGAAGAAAATGCACAGCCATGTCCAGTGGAGGCCACTAAAACAGTCCAAAAGTAGCCTACGCGGGTTGTCTGCAGAGAGCCTGCGTGCACACCCTCTGATGATGGAATTTACGCGGATAATCTTTTTTTTAAAGTACAAAAAGCAAAAGTAGATGTCTGGACATTGTAATTGGTTTGTGTCTTACCCAACCCATGCCAACGGCACACAGCAATTAATTTCACCGACATGCCAACAATGTAGTGACTTACTGGAAAGCCACTATTAGAAGTTTTCAATACAAAGCTGTGATTGAACAACGTTGACCAGCATGCAACGGGAAAAACTCACCAAGTCACCTGATGAAGAGGAGAGAATTGCCTGGAGGTGAACAAACAAGCACAGGGCCAGTTAGATAATCACCTAAACTGAAAAATATTCAGACAAAATTGAAAATCTCACCTACTCAGTCATACAAAATGAGGTAAAGCACAACATTACATTGATTTTGGCATTTTTTTTTAATGAGGATGTAATTTAAACAAGTGATCAAAATGACAACTGAATTTTACTCAGTATCTTCTATCTTATTATAAAAGGGAACAAGTGGGCAATGTTTATTTATTCTGTTTAAAGTTTTTGTCCCGCTGATGTTGTCGTAGGCCGTGTGTCCATCTAGCGTCTTTTTTCAGTTGTTTCCAATGAGGAGCGAGCGTATGCAGGCGCACACAGACGTCTAGAGAAAGTGCGCTGTGCCCAGCATCTATTTTCACAGCGCTTCCAGCTGAAAATATTTTCATTTTTCAGAAAGACGCTGGTGTCGGGTGCTCCTTTTCTGGCAACTAATCATATGGATAAACTATCACAACAGAGACAGAAAGGCTCAATTTTGGGAGCAGATTGGCCAGACACTTAATCTTTCTGGTGAGTGTTGAGCTAAATCACACTGTATGTGTGTTGTTTGCTAATGTTAGCTGTCAGCTATCAAGCTAGCTACCGCACTGAGCTAACATTACTTTCAGACTGCTTCCTTGCATATTGTGCGCCGAGATCAGCTCTCCCCAGCGTACTTCCAGCATTTAACGGTCAGAAAAAGAAGCTAGATGGACACACGGCCATAGGAGGCATTGTGACATCGCTGATGATGTTATCAGTGATGTCATAAGAGAAACATCATCTTATGACATCACTGATGATGTCATAGGCACTGATGTAAACTTAAGGGGCACACACACAATAGTATTTCAATAATGAGAGACTAGAGACAGGTAGAAGGTACAGATAAACCTTTGATAGTAATTAGATTTGGGGAATGGCTCCATGATATGATGACGGATCCTCCTGAGATGAGCGGAAGACGTCAGTGATTTATAGGATAGAGAATTCCCCCAAATAAAAACTAAAGTTAACCAGATAGAATGATAAGTAAAAGGGAATCATGGAGCTCACCAAAGAAAATATGAAACCCAGCCTGAATTAACCAAGACTAGATTAAAATAAATATGAATGGCAACATGCATACTGGGAGATGTAGGCCAGCTATGCATGTATGCTGGGAGATGTAGGCCAGCTATGCAAATTATTTACTAGGGCATATTTACTATGAGGGGCAAAATGCATGCTGGAAGATGTAGGCCGGCTATGCGTGCATGCTGGGAGATGTAGGCCAGCTATGCTGGGTGTTTACCTATGAGGGATATTCACCATGAAGGGCAAAATGCATGCTGGAAGTTGTAGTCCATCTATGCATGCTGGGAGATGTAGGCCAGCTATGCGGTATATTCAGTATGAGGGGCAAAACGCATGCTGGAAGTTGTAGTCCATCTATGCATGCATGCTGGGAAATGTTGGCCAGCTATGAGGGATATTCACTATGAGGGGCAAAATGCATGCTGGAAGATGTAGGCCAGCTATGCGGATAAACATGGGGAATAAATTGCAAAGGGATTGTGAAGGATCACCACCAAAGATTTGCTTTAAAGCCCCAATCAGTAAGATTTTTGACATTTTTTACTGTAAGAGCTTTCTAGTCATAGGACATGGTAGATTGACTTGTAATAGGGAGACTCTCGACTTTATTTATCCCACACCGCCCTGCATTGGCCAGCCCTGGGACTAAGCAGGTTGTCTGCCACGTCCCATGGCAATAAAAAAAAAAAAAGGATGCGCGCATGCGCTGTACAGCGGAAGCGCTGTCTTCATGAAAATAAGGAAGTAACTCGATTTGGATTTGCTACGGAAATGATGTTTCACGGAACTATGGATTATTATTTCATCACGTGGTGAGTACCCGATGTCACAACATGTACATAGAGCTTTCTGACGCTGTGTTTTGTTGACTTTGAACGGCGATATCGTTATCGATACTATTGCACCCAGAGGGCGCAGTTTCTCCAATAGCAAAACTTGGAAAACTTGCTGAATGGGGCTTTAAAGACTTACCAAATGATGGTAGGAGGGATCTTTGAGCTGACAGGATGGCATCTTACTCAGGACGAACATAGGAAGCATAGGCGGAAGATGTCCATTGCCCCAGTTGTTGAAGGGAGGCTGAGGACACTCCTTGCATAGCAGCCGTTGTAGCTGCACCAATCCTAAATGAATGGTTTGAGTATTTTTCTGCAGGGAGGTTACACCTCTGCAGAGTCAACTTTAAATGGTGAATGAACCTAGATCTAGTCATATGCTGATGGGGCGTTATTAAGAAAAGAGGTGAAGACGGGCTGGTATGAGGTCTAAGATTTAAATATTGAATCATGGCCAAATATGGGCAAAAAGGGGATTGAACACGAGCGATGATAATGGAACACAGAGTAGCAGGATCATGTTCGCGGCGTTTGTTCCAGTGGTCCTTTTCCCAATTAATAAACAAACCTCAAATATGTATCCATGAGTGTGACAATTGAAATAATACAAATAAACATTCTTATAAAGGCCCAATGCTCAATTTAATTATAAATAAAACAATATCCATACTGCAAAACACAAACAGGCAATGTATATTATTAACACATTCACTGCCAGCCGTTTTTTCAATACTGTAGGTAGGTTCTGCCAAGTTTTTTTTTGAGGATTCTGGCTCATCTTTCAAGAGCCGAGGATTCTTTTCTGCTAAGATTTTGTGAACACAAATGATCTCAAAAGAACTAATAGAATGTGTGCTTTCTCTGTCTAAAAGAGTTAGTTTGTAGAGTTAGTAGTTATGTAGGCATTAGCAGTAGAATACAGCATGGTTTCAGCGTCTGAAAATTTATTCTGAGATAAATGGCTTTTTGTGAAATTCGATAGAACAGTCACTTTAACCATTTATTTTTGGCGTAAGACGTCAGACATCTAAACAATAGTTTTGAACAGTAATTTCCTCCATAGCAGCAGGAAACCCCCCTCTCCTCCAAACTCCTCCTTCCGTGGGTGTGTCTCTAGTGGCTTTGCAGCGTTTGTCACAAGCGAGGCTCTGCCTGTCTGTGCTGCCTGGCTGCTGGCGGCTGCTCTTTGGGCGAGTCTGCATGAGTCGTTTCGGTTGTGAGCTCAGCTGCAATGAAGCTGCGTGCGATTGTGGGCTTTCTGCGGGTGTTTCAAAGTGTGTTGCACGCATAATCTATTATGCAAATTTGCAATCCCCCACCGCCAGCTCCCAGCGCGATAATGCGCGAAAGCAAAAGCGTTTTCGCCAATCCATTTTACAGTATGATAATGGTTTCCTCGCGCGTTCCCCTGCAGTTTTGGCTCGGCTTTTTCTAGTCTGGTATTCAGACTGAAGATCGTTACTGTAACCCATAAACTCATTTCCCCTCTACTCAAGAGGACTGGTCTGGATCCAGGCTATAAACTCCTTGTCCATGGATCATTTTGATGTTCTGTTGCATCTGTTTTCTTTTGGAAAAGTAAATGCATGATAGCTGTGGGATATAGGCTATTGGATTTTATTTAATTTTTGTATTTATTGTATTTGCACAAAAAAGCTCTGTCTAGTAACCTGGAACACTTTTATTTTGAGATGTGTTTGAGTGAGATGGTCCTACTTCATGCAAATGATAAGAATTGTTGGATATGAATCTTAATTTTCCAACAAAGTTACAAAAACGTTTGTGTAAGCTGTCAATTGTTGTTCTTAGAAAGAAAATCGGAATCGGCAAAAATCGGTATCGGCAAGTCAGACTATTCAAAAATCGGAAATCGGCCAAGAAAATGGCAATCGGTGCATCTCTAGTTAAAACGTTCTCCTACCAGTCTCCGACGTCCAATCGCAGATATAATAATCTCCTTACGGAAGCCAGTAGTATGGCCGGGGGTGCTAAAATGATATTCCTGAGTGAAACAACCATTTAGAAACAGTCTTTCATCGCAGCCTGTAGCAAATTTACAGCACGGTGTGTTTGATCTCACTATCATGGTGCACCGCTTGCACGCGGCGAGCAAACAACATTGCAGGCACATGGATACGGCGGCAGTTAGCAATTCCAGCGCACCTGGGAAGTAAAACATGTCATGAAATACTGACAAGGTTACATTACATTACATTACGTCATTTGGCAGACGCTTTTATCCAAAGCGACTTACAATTGAGGACCGCAATGGAAATAAGCCAGTGGCTTTATTGTGTTTTTATCCTCGGTGATTATTCACCAAATAAAGTCAGTCAGTCAGTCATAACACATTTTTGGTCAGCAATAGAGCAATCAACTATGGAGCACAGTCTATGACAACTACAAATTCTGAAGGAACAGTGGTACGAGTTTAGTTTAGGATTTTTTTTTTTTTTTTTTTAATAGAAAGAGAGAGAAAGAAGTTAGATCAAGAAGGGCCCAGATGGAGCCTGAAAAGGTGAGTCTTTAGTCTTTTCCGAAAGATCAGCAGTGATTCAGCAGTCCTGACCGAAGGTGGAAGCTCGTTCCACCATTGGGGTGCCAGGGACGAGAAGAGTCGAGATCGGGATGAGCGACTTTTGAGCCCCCGTAGCGAAGGAGGGGCGAGGCGTCCTGCACTGGTGGAGGAGCGAAGGAAGCACTGAGAGGTTTGGAACCTGACCAGGGGCGGACTGGGATCATAATTCAGGCCGGGCATTAGATACCAAGCAGGCCAGGCCGATACGGGCCGACGCGCGTGCCGGCGTCCGAAGGGCGGCGGCGAAAAATTTGGGCCGTTTGAAGCTCAATTTGGGCTGTTTGAAGCCCAATTTGGGCCGTTTGAAGCCCAATTTGGGTCGTTTAAAGCCAGATTTGAGCCGTTTGAAGCCCGATTTGGGCCGTTTGAAGCCCAATTTGGGCCAAGTCCAATTTTACAATGAGATGCACCCACTTTAAACCTGAATAAAGTAATAAAACCACTAGTAAACCAGTAGGCGGCGCCTGGCCTGCTGTTCAGTGAGTGGCCTGCAAAAAATTTTTTTTTTTTTTTTGCAGGCCAGGCCAGGCCACCGGGCATTTGCCCGACGTGCCCGATTATGCAGTCCGCCACTGAACCTGACCATAGATTGCAGGTACAGGGGAGCTGACTGGTGTACTGCCCTGTAGGCCAGTACCAGTGTCTTGAATTTGATGCGAGCTGAGATGGGAAGCCAGTGGAGGTCCCGGAAGAGGGGAGTGACATGAGAGAATTTGGGTTGGTTGAATACCAGACGGGCTGCAGCGTTCTGAATGAGCTGAAGCGGTCGGATGTCGGTGGCAGGTAGGCCACCGACATCTTATATATCATTATAAGACCCCCGGCCATACTATTGGCTTCCGTAAGTAGATTATTACATCTTCAGATCTGCAATCGGACGCCAGAGATGGGCAGGAGAGCGTTTTAATCACTTTACCAGAAATGTTGGATACTGATGTTATGTGACGCTGTTTCTGAGGAACAGCGGAACATATGGGGCTGAGCCTAGATGAGAGAACAGCGCAATATCAACAATAGCACAAGCATCACTTCTATGTGAACGTAATGAGCATCTGATTAACAAGTGCAGTTAACAAGTGCAGATAATGTACAGTATTTAAATTGATCTCTTATCTGGATTAATCAAGTGGCATGTTCATATTGCCAGCATATGTAACAATCATAACCATAATCCAACCATAATTTACAGACTGTGTGCAGCAGATATCAAAAGAGAGAGACTGTGGACTTGGGAGAGAGAGGGAGAGACTGTAGCTGCGTTTCCATCCAAAGGTATCGCAACTTTTAATTGAATTTTCAGAAAGTTGGCAAAAGAAAATGCGATATTACGCATGTTTCCACCCACTGCCGTTATGCGTAATATCAGGAATGGTGAAGAGGAGGTTCAATTAATTGATGTGATTAAAACATGGCCAGACACCAGTCAAACCCTCAAACGAGGCAAATTAACCCCCGTTCTGTGAATAAATGTGAGGTAAAGAGAAAACAACCGAGCCTGATATTCAGACTGAAGGGGAGGAAATCATTATGTGGGAAGCTTGGTGACGGAGTGCAAGCTGCTGTCTGCCTCTGCTGTTACACGTGCGTGCCGTTGTCACGCTATGAAAAACATCACATTCATTTAACGGTTCTTGATTATACAGAGGTACGTCAAATGTATTACCAGACGCCACTCTTCAATTCGGGATATATATAATCCATGGAGATGTTACTGTAAGTCCTAGTTCCTCATTGCGCGGCTCGCGAGACGCTGGCGGCTCTCGAAGCTTTAGTTGGCGGCTCTAAGAAATTGCAAAAAAAAAAAAAAGATTTTTTTTTTTTTCCCCCTGCTCTCCCCAAAATGTCAATAAACCTTTATGGCATATTATTACAATACAACAATACTGGTGTTGACAGTAATAGAAGGTGCCAAATCATTCAAAACAATAAGCATTTTGCTTTTAGGAGTATTGTGCCAGCGTGCAGCGCTGTTCCAAAATGTGTCAACGTGTGTCGTTGCCTGGGAAACGCACATCCCATAATACAACTGTTCGCATCGCATCCCATAATAGTATGATGATACTTGGGATGCCATTGCGAACATAGATGTGAACAGGTTAGCTAAAACTTTAGCGTCGCCAGCAACGGCCGCCACCGTTGCGGTCGGGGTGCGTTTCGAAATCCCTCCAGGCCTGAAAGATTTTCTAGGGGAAACTGGTATATATATATATATGTGTGTGTGTGTGTGTGTGTGTGTGTGTGTGTGTGTGTGTGTGTGTGGAAAACAATAAAACAAAAAAATGGTAGGCAGATGTGCTTGGTTGGGGTGGCTTTTTGTGTTTTGCGGTAAAAGTGGCTCTCCTATTGACTTTGTCCTGCCAGTGCGGCTCTCATCGAAGAAATAGTGAGGATCACTGCTGTAAGTGAATAAAATGTCAATTCTGGATGTGAGTCGCCTGAAATCCCGCTGTCTTACTCCGTTCAAACTGCATGTTATTGAATGGAGTTTAGTTACAGATTCGCTGTTATCATTGCATTTATCACATTTCTTTTTATCGATACACCTCGCCTTCCTCAAGCGTGAAAACTTTTTTGTGATATTTGGAGGTTTTATCAAATTTTCTGGTGTTTCCACTCAGGATTTTAATGCACAATTTTAAATTTGGCATAAAAACAGGTGGATGGAAACCCAACATGTGTGGACTTGGAAGAGAGAGGCAGATAGATAGACTGTGGACTTGGGAGAGAGAGGGAGAGACTGTGTGGACTTGGGAGAGAGAGAGACTTGTGTACTTGGGCAACACAGAGAGAGAGAGAGAGCGAGAGAGAGAGAGGTATTTTTGATGAGGGGCTCGCAGGCGTTTCCCTCGGCGAGCATGCAGGCCGTTCCATCGAAGACTGGGCCTAAAAAATGTTTTTGTTCGGTTCCGGTTTCCGACCGACCCTGTCAATTTACGTGCGACCCAAATTTATTTTATGAGCTTGTTGATTTGACGGTGGCGCTAAGGGGCGGGGTTTGCAGGGAGCATGACGGACATGTGCTTTGTGTCGCTTCTCTGCCCATGCAGCACTAGCGTGCCAACCAAAATTGTGAGATTGGGGTTAAAATCATTTGAAAACATGCTTCAGGAAGTTAAAACAGTGCCCTTGTATATTCGTATCAGCAGCCGGCAAAGTGGACAGAGCTGACAAATGGATGGATATCGCCAGCGATGTTGTGTCGACCCCCACTCAGCAGCTTGGTTCGCTCGTCAGTGGCGTCATGGCTTTATTTCAATTCAGGTATTTAGCACTGAAGTGCACGACAGAGCTAGAACCTGTGCCCTCGACGGCTCAAAGTACCGCGACTCCGTCCGCCTTCGAGATACTGTTTCGTGCACAGCACGTTTTAATAACATTGAAGCATTCATATTGACTTAAATATTTTGTTCATATAAAACCGTGTGTAGAGCACAGTAGTAGAGTACATGTAGGCTATGTTGTGAAAAAAGTATCCATCGCTGCTGTAATTTTAAGGAAAATAAAAATATATATATATTTCCTATCTATCCCTTGCTGCCACTGGAAAAAAAAAAAAATCCCTACCGACCCATCACCTCAACTGACAACCAACAGGAACCAAACTTTTCCTTTTTTTAGGCCCTAACACTGCGGTGAAAAGAGGGCGCCTCTCCAGGTTGGCTAAAATTGAATGCAAGGACAAACATTTAAATTTGGATTAGAAGAGTTTCAAGAGAACAGCAGTAAGGTAGTGAGTGTAAGGACACATTATAGATTACATTGATAGTAGTAGAGGACCAATTCTCACCTGAAGGATATGCAACACTGCATCACTGGCAATCCTGAGCCGCTTTGGTGGTGGCCTTGGTGAGGGAAAAAGTGACAGGAGTGTTGTCTAGAGCAGAGGTTCTCAAATGTTTTTCAGCCAAGGACCCCTTACAAGATAGAAAATATACCGGGGACCCCCTCATTCTGATTTGTGATTTTGGGCTAAGCTTAATTGTTTCCATGGTCACGTGCTTGACTTTTAAATTGATAGGTTTGTTAGAATAGAATGTAATCCATAAACCATTTTAGATTTAAGTATTAAATATTTTCTTTGAACTATGAAGCTTTTACAAAAAAAAAAAAAAAAATCCTTAAAACTTTTCGCGGACATCCTGGCAAAGTGCCACGGACCCCCATTTGAGAACCACTGGTCTAGAGGGCAATGGTGACTCCATGATAGGCACTATGGGGAGGGGGGGGGGAGGGGGGGTAGGAATGACACATTAGGTCCACTTTAAATAAATCTCAGCTGTCCACTGGAGGACCACTGCCCTGCATGTGTTTCAGCTCTTCCTGCTCTAACATGATTGAATGAAATGAAAACATCATCTGCCTTCATTACCCCAGGTGCACCCTACTGATGATAACCCCACGCCTGATTCAACTGATCAAGGGCAGCGTTTAAAGACAGGTTCAAAGTGCTGTTGGAACAAAAATATAAAATCTAAGGCTTAAATTGGTACGAGAGAGAGAGAGAATGAGAGAATATGTGTGCGCATGTTTTTTTAGGTGTTGGCAAACCTTAGCGAATCTCACCCTTCTTGTCTTACTCTGCCCACATGTGAAAATGAAATGATTTGTCATGTGTGATGAACTATTTGAAGTTTTCTAAGTCTGAATCTTGTTAAATGTTCAATGCCTTTACAATACAACGTTACAATATCAGAACATAACCACATGGTGATAGTGTAGGCATTAGGGCTGGGCGATAAAACGATAGCAATATATATTGCGATAGAGATGTCATCAATACAATAAAAATATGGTTCAATATAGGGGTGGGCGATATGACGATCTCAGATCGTTCACGATCAGAATGGCTCCACGATCTGCCTTTCCAGACAGATCGTTAGAATCGCGCTACATGTAGTGCACATTCTATCAGTTGCTTTTCTATGTGTGAAAGACGCTTCCAAAGTTGTCCTCCCCTCCCCCTTTTCACTTTGCAAAGTGCAGCAGCATGGACGATGACAACACGGAGGGGCAGTGGTTTGACACACACACACACACACACACACACACACACACACACACAACCAGGGCTTGCCTTGACACGAAGGACCTCCCATCATCCCGGGGACCTTAAAAATAGCGTCAGGGACGATGAAAATTAATTTGGGGACGGAGCCTGGACGATACGATACGATATACTTTATTGTCAGTTCAGACTGAAATTTGTCTTGCAAGACAGCGGCAGTCCCACACACAAACACATGACAAAAATACAAAGATACATACACACTGGTCACTGCTCCACTGACCCTCGGCCATGTTCTTGATTAAGCCTCAGGATCGACTGATGTATAAAGGAATTTCTTAGTCTGACTTTGAAAGTTGGGATTAAGTATCTCCTGCCAGCCTAAACTGCTAGCCTAAACACACGCTCTGCTCGTTAATGAACGGCGATGAAAATGACACGAACGCAAATGCAACCTTTACAACACACACACGCACACTAAACAAACATGCGGGCACTGGCAGAGAGACAAACAGGCAGATCGAGGGGAACTCATCGCGCAAAAAGTGTCTGAATCTCATCTATGATGGCTGCTTTATCTTTGTGATAGTTTGAGTTTAATTTGCTTCAGTCAGACTTTGGCAGTTATTTTAAATGCGAGGACGCATTGCTCCTAATCTAGCTGCTGCCCTCATCCTGCTGCCTCGTATTCTCAGGAGAGCGCGTTTCAGCTCCACCTTTTAGTTTCTTCCCCCCCACCTCTCTCACTGCTTAAAGCTCAACTCAAATCAAATCACGCAACCGACAGTGGACTCAATCGCAGATAGCCCATATATTCGTCCCATCGCCCAGCCCTACTGTATAAATAATAGTGAACCAAGAGATAGATAGATAGATAGATAGTGTTTGCATGCTTGTGAACATTATTTCTTAGCGCATGAATTATTGGAAACTCAGCGCAAATGAACGTCATGAAAATATTTATAAAACAAATTGCATTTTAAATTTCCATGACTTTTCCAGGTTTCTCATGACCATACGTACCCTGAAATTAGTTTGGTTGTACTTGTACTGTTCAGTTAGAGCTGGGTATTGGTTCAAATTTCAAGAATCGATTCGATTCCGATTCACAAGGTTGCGAATCGATTAATTTCAATTCGATTCGATTCCGATTCGATCCATTTCAATATTGGGCAGATGTATAGACCTCAAATCTGTTTGCACTATAATGTTTGTGAACTGGAAATGTTCATGAGCTGTATTTAATTGTATTTTATTTTATTTACAAAGCATTTATACTTTATAAAACAGTTTACTGCATGCTGCTGTTCAATGATTCTGTTGTATAGTGGAAATCTAAATTTGTTTGGCTTCTCACAGAAGACTGTAAAGAAAGAGACAGAAGACTGTAAAGAAAGATAAGGTGTTGAATGACTATGTTGGTCATGTTTAAATAAAAAAGAATTACATGATGTAACTGCTTGCTTTATGGTCAATTCTGAATGTAAATATTAATATTTTTTAATAATGCACCAGGTTAGAGGGTTCCTTCCTTGTACAATTTACAGCATTAGTTCTTTGAGAATTTCTTCCATTATCAAAGCAAAACTGGTATTGTAACTAAAATATCGATATCGAAACGTATCGTATCGGAAATCGTATCGACTTGGGACCTTGTGTATCGGAATTGTATCGTATCGGGAAGTCAGTGGCGATACCCAGCCCTAGCTCTGACCCTCAGCTGCATACAGCTCAACTCAAGCCCCTGTTTGGTCCAAAGTAGAGCTAGATGACCTAACTACATCATGATACATGACCGTATCAATGTGTTTTATTGGGTGGAAGCATTTTTGACTTTCCATGCCACTTCAATAGAACTGGTCCCAATGCAAAATCGTATCGTATCCTTCTCCCCCTCGAGGATCCCTTGGAGGTCCCTGGACCCCACTTTCACTTTCAGAACCACTGAGTTAGAAAACCGGTGTTTGGAAGAGCCTGATAAAAGAACTGACATTGTGTTGGCTTGACAGTATGGCCCTGTCCCTCTCTCGTCTCCTCCTCTGTTTCTCGCTCTGGCTGCGGACGGACGAGTTGGCTCGTGATGAAGAGGCAAGATCTGGAGGGTTGCTGGAGCAGAGTCTGGCTGATCCTCTCTTTCTGCACCCAGCACAGGACACGAGCTGCCCTCCACATCACACACACAAGTTACTTTCAAAATGTAATATAGTACATAATACATATTACTAATTACTTTAATTTGAAAGTAATAAGTTACTTTACAATATTACTTTCTATGTAGAGTAACTTGTTACTTATTACACTACCTTTGCATTACTTTTACCAAAACAACAGCAGCAGCAGAATGACATCGCCACCCCGGAACCATCCCGAAAAATAATCAATTTGTAACTTCAGTTAACTTAAGTAACTGGTATACTATTACTGAAATCCTATACGTAATAAGTTATATTACTGAGTTACTGCTAAAAGTAATATATTTCATGTAATATGTTACTTTTGTAATGAGTTGCCCCCCTAACACCACACACACACACACACACACAAAACCAAAACAAACTGAATTAATCGTTTCAGGCATTTTGTGAGGAGGAGAAACATTTTAACTTACTGTGCTTTCAAAACCCAGACATGCCGCTACGACCTCTCAGCAACGCACACTGGACCAGTGCTACTCGAACATCCGATACTGTTATAAGGCTACACCCCGCCCCCCCTTCGGCAGATCGGACCACACCTCCATCCTGCTCGTTCCCAGGTACCATCAAAAACTCAAGCAACACCCCCCGGCCTTCCGAACCGCCCACTGCTGGTCAGACCAATCAGAGGACATCCTGAGGGACTGCTTTGACCAAGTAGCATGGGAAGAGTTCAGGGCTGCATGGGACCTGGACGATTATGCAGAAACGGTAACAGGCTTCATAAAAAGATGCACAGAGGATATAATCCCAACAAAAATAATCAAACTAATGCCAAACCAGAAACCCTGGATCAACAGTGATGTTGTTCAGCACCGCCTGAATGCTCTGAGAATCTGATAACAATGTATCTGAATGCTCTGAGAATCTGATAACAATGTATCTGAATGCTCTGAGAATCTGATAACAACGTATCTGAATGCTCTGAGAATCTGATAACAACGTATTATCTGAATGCTCTGAGAATCTGATAACAATGTATCTGAATGCTCTGAGAATCTGATAACAATGTATCTGAATGCTCTGAGCATCTGATAACAATGTATCTGAATGCTCTGAGAATCTGATAACAATGTATCTGAATGCTCTGAGAATCTGATAACAATGTATCTGAATGCTCTGAGCATCTGATAACAATGTATCTGAATGCTCTGAGAATCTGATAACAATGTATCTGAATGCTCTGAGCATCTGATAACAATGTATCTGAATGCTCTGAGCATCTGATAACAATGTATCTGAATGCTCTGAGCATCTGATAACAATGTATCTGAATGCTCTGAGCATCTGATAACAATGTATCTGAATGCTCTGAGAATCTGATAACAATGTATCTGAATGCTCTGAGAATCTGATAACAATGTATCTGAATGCTCTGAGCATCTGATAACAATGTATCTGAATGCTCTGAGAATCTGATAACAATGTATCTGAATGCTCTGAGAATCTGATAACAATGTATCTGAATGCTCTGAGAATCTGATAACAATGTATCTGAATGCTCTGAGAATCTGATAACAATGTATCTGAATGCTCTGAGCATCTGATAACAATGTATCTGAATGCTCTGAGAATCTGATAACAATGTATCTGAATGCTCTGAGAATCTGATAACAATGTATCTGAATGCTCTGAGCATCTGATAACAATGTATCTGAATGCTCTGAGAATCTGATAACAATGTATCTGAATGCTCTGAGAATCTGATAACAATGTATCTGAATGCTCTGAGAATCTGATAACAATGTATCTGAATGCTCTGAGAATCTGATAACAATGTATCTGAATGCTCTGAGAATCTGATAACAATGTATCTGAATGCTCTGAGAATCTGATAACAACGTATTATCTGAATGCTCTGAGCATCTGATAACAATGTATCTGAATGCTCTGAGCATCTGATAACAATGTATCTGAATGCTCTGAGAATCTGATTCAATGTATCTGAATGCTCTGAGAATCTGATAACAATGTATCTGAATGCTCTGAGAATCTGATAACAATGTATCTGAATGCTCTGAGAATCTGGTAACAATGTATCTGAATGCTCTGAGAATCTGGTAACAATGTATCTGAATGCTCTGAGAATCTGATAACAATGTATCTGAATGCTCTGAGAATCTGATAACAATGTATCTGAATGCTCTGAGAATCTGATAACAAGGCATTGACTGACTGAGATCACAGAGCTGAAATGAATACTAGGGCTTTTTTTGTCCCTGCACCTCTCATCTCCTCCTTGATGGTAGAAAAGGAGAGCGCTCACAGAGTGAATGGTGGAGAGTCACCATATTTGGCCATGGTTAAATAGGCCAGGTTGATTACTTTTTCTTTTATTATCCTCGAGAAGCAATTGATCCTCCACATTTGATCCATCCAGAACACACAGAGCAGAGGGCAGCCGCAGCAGTACAACACCTGCACCAACTCTTTAGCCAGTGCCTTGGTCAGAGGGGCACTGAGAGGACTTTAAAAGAGTCTGAACTAGGGATGTAACCATAACCGGTTTTAATGATCACCGTGATCAAATTCCTTACAATAACCGTACCGTTTCAAATTTTCATGATCGTTAAAACCGTGGTACCATGATTACCGTGGTACCATGGTTACTGTGCTTTGAAAAACTTGGTAAATACTGTCCATCATCAACCAAAGTTGTCAACCGTCTCCCAGATGCAAACGTGCAGCCTTGGAGAAATGATTTCAGTGAGCGTATCAATCCTTTTTGGGTCTGAGTTTTCAATATGAAACCAGGTGAAATGATTTCTGTGAGTGTATTAGTACTTTTTGAACATTTTCAGTCACACTTTAACAAACTGTGATAATACTGATATCCGTGATCATTTTGGTCACGATGTGACCAATGATGTGAATTTTTCATACCGTTACATCTCTAGTCTGAACCCTCCTAACTCTGGCTAGTCTACAGGGAGTGAAGCATGGCATATTTGCTGCAGTGTTCACTGTTCACATCAATGCATGATCCATATTCAATGTTTGCTGACAGATGAGGAGGAGCAAGGCGTGTAGCCGAGCAGATAGATAGCAGCTGAAGAAGCCTGAGGATAGAGTGACAAAAACACCATCTCCTCCCTTCGCCTTCTTCAAGCTGTGCATGCATCTCATACATAGGAAGGAACAAGATTACAGTTTCTTTGAGATGTTGGTACAGACTATCGAAATACATTTGGTGCCGAAGTTGACGACTTCAATGGTAAATTAATTGTACATCATATTTTATCCAATCACCATACCTGTTCTAAAAACAGAAGTGACTGCTGATTGGCTCACAAGGTAACTTGAGTTGTCCAAAATCGCAAAATAACTGGGATGTGGAGGCTAAATGACATCACATCCGTTTTGTTAGCGTTCCATTTGCAGAAAACTTGAGCTGGGAAGTTCACTGTTCATTGGTCAGATCCAGTCGCTAGCCAGGCTAGCCATTGTTAGCAATAACAATTGACAACATGGCATTTCGTGGCATTTTGCGCATACAAACACTGCAGCCTCATGTCCACACAGATATAAGTTAGGCAGTGCTGTGTGTACAGCTGATTTAATGAGACAAACAAAACAGAAGTGCTAAACAACATTACTACGATTACTACTACTGTTGTTGTGCGATTTTTGAGGTTGGGGCTGCTGAGGCTCCTACAAGTTTGGAATGGGAAATACCAGCTCGGTGACGTCACCGTCCCAGCTCATGAACTTTGAAGTCGTAAGATTACCAGTTCCCAGTTATAAAGGAATGCACGATTATAATCACAGTAATATTGTTTAGCACTGCTGTTTTGTTTGTGTCTCATTAAATCAGCTGTACACACAGCACTGCATAACTTATATCTGTGTGGACATGAGGCTACAGTGTTTGTATGCGCAAAATGCCATGTTATCAACTGTTATTGCTAACAATGGCTAGCCTGGCTATGGACTGGATCTGACCAGTGAACTTCCCAGCTCAAGTATTCTGCAAATGGAACGCTAACAAAACGGATGTGACGTCATTTAGCCTCCACATCCCAGTTCTTTTGCGATAAAGGAATTCGCAACATGTGGTCTGTCTTCATGGTGGTCAGGCATTTTACCACTAAATTGGGGTCAACCTCTCACTAATTGCAACAAAACCAATCAGAGTACCAGGCAGCCAGCTGCTTCGTGCGGAGCGAGCGGACAATCCGATGCATGGGTGCTGCCCGCCCGCCTGGAATCTCCGAGGGGCGACCCCTGACTACCACGCTCTCAACCGCGCGCCATTCACGCTATTTCTGTAAATACGATATTCCTGGAATGCGCGTTTTAACGAGCTAGTTACATTTCTTTGCATTCTTAGAGATTATAGTTTTTGTTTTTTGTTCATGTTTCATACAATTGACCAAGTTAGTAGTTAGTTTATGGGATAGGAATTCGGCCAGATGACAGGCACTAGGCACCATTTTCTACTTCATTTGGAAGAGAAAATTATCCTGAAATGAAGATTTGATTGACAGCTGCATGTCGTGATATGATTGGTGGAAATGGGGTAGAAATTTGATAGTACTAGCTGACATCAGCAAACTGTAGATTACCGTTATCAATGAAATCTTGAAAAATGAACTTTTGACATGAAAAAGTATGAAAAACTAAATAAATTAGATTTGTGATTTTTTTTGGCATACATTATTAACTCATTGAGTGCCAGCCACTTTTGGAGAACGGAAGCTCCCAGTGCCAGAGTTTCAGAGCGTTTTCAGTGATTTCTCGAGGGCAACAGAATATTGTGTGATATTACTATGTAAACACCGAACACGCACAAAGAACGAGGAGACTCTCTTCTATCATCTGCAAAAAAAAGTTTATTGATCCCATTTTCCGTTCTTTAGTTATGAGCCGGAGAAGATAGGCTGTTTTGAGCAAAAAGACAGGTTTCAAATTATAAGCTGAGATATTCAGCCTTTTGTGAAATGCAGCATTTCAAGCACATTCACTGACGCTAGCTAATATTTTCTGATGTAGTGACGTGGTGTAGTTCTGTGGAGCCTGCGTGCCCCACCCCCCTCTCCCCGCCTCAGCTGCAAACTCCTCCCCACACGCACCCAGTCTATTTTCGGAGCCTCCGTTTTTGCGCCGGGCGGCTCCCAGCGCGACAAGGAAATGCCAAACGGGACTGCAGGGATAGGTTTGGCCCTTCGGCGTCGGGTGCTGCCTTTCTGGTGGGTAATCGTGTGGAGAAACTATATGCAGACAGACAGACAGAGGCAGAGGAGCTCAGTTGTGTGCGCGGATTGACTGATGTTCGCAGCCCGACGTCAGCTGCAGACAGAGCAATCTATATGGCTCTGGCTGCAGCATGCATCGGCTTCTCTTTGATCACTGCTTTTTGCTGCAGTTTTCCGGACCTTTCTGTAATCTGGAGAGCACTGTCGCCACCTAATGAGTCCGTAAAATAGGTTATACACCTTCAATAGCTCCCATATTTGTACAGGAGATGCCTGATGCTTTGATCCACGTCCCACCGTCAAAAAATGCAATTGACGAACATACTCGTCCTTGGCACTCTACGTTACTAAACGAAATGACGAACATACTCGTCCATGGCACTCAATGAGTTAAACAGGTGCACTGCATACCCAGGTATTTGAACTAAAAGAAAAGAAAAGTCATTTTTGGGTTCAGTTTTGGGTTCAGCAAAAGAGCCAAGTAGTGGTGATTAAATTCTCCAAACGGCTTTTCACTTTTACAGACACAAACACCAACCTGTTGTTTTAGCTCAACGGCGTTCCTTCTTTCCAAGTCAGAGGTAGAACAGTCGTCTGCCTTCCGCTTAAGCCCCTTTTTCATCTGAATATAAAGAAAAAGACCATTGTTTCTGATCCAACCAGCAAATTCCACCACACAGTGTCACTATAGCCCCTTTGCCATTTCATGCTCCCCCACTAACTCTTGTTACCAGCAACTGCAAAAATGGCCTCACTGTGTGGTGAGCACACCTTGGCCTTCAAGAGACAAGGTCAGGCCAACAGCAAAGAGTGAGACACTTCATGACTCTATATACCTTCACTATCTACTGTATATCATTTGTCATGGTGTGGATGTTTCAAATCAAGGTTGTTCTTTATTGAGCGCTATAATGGGTTACATTTACTGAAGTAGCAAACATCCAACCACGTTTCAGAGGAAAATTCAAAATGTTTCCTTCTTTGAAATGGCAGAGGTGTTAAGCTGCGTTCACACTGACCTACACTGTATTGTGTTTTTCGCAGGCATCGAGTTTACATACAAAGTCAATGCAAACGAGCGATTGAGCGTATATTCGCCCGGGAGAAAAATCGCTGGGCGTCCGAGCGACAGAGACAGAGCGATAGGGAGAAAATACGCTCGTCGCCCGAGATGAAATATCCCAACTCGAGCGAAATTACGCTGGCATCAGTCGCTCGCTGTTCAACGCTGATTGGCTGCCGTGTTGAGAGTGAGTCAAGGATCACACTGGCTTGGAACAAACCGCTGGTTTATTGTGTGGCAACAAACCGCATTGACAGCTGATTGACAGGCTGACAGTTGACATGAAGTGAAGTCTGTACTAAAAACACGATTTCAGACGGCAGCCCGTCTTTATTGTCACACGAACACACTACAACACATGCATGCGGCCACTACACACACTCATGCTGACGGTGGCCGGTGAAATATGTCTTCTGCATTTGACCCATCCAGGCTTGTCCTTTCCTCCAGGGGGCAGGCCAGGAGCAGTGGTCGCTATTTCTTTCCAGCGCCCGGGGACCTTCATTGGACCATCATTGGACCAACTTCAGATGTTGTCGTCACTGGTCGAATGACGATCTTCTGCATGTTTTTAGTGGGGGGGTTATGTACAGAGGAACCCCCTGGGGGGTGCGGGGAGAACATGCAAACTCCACACAGAAAGGCCCTTTCGACGAGATAGCCCACCTGGGCAGTAGGCACTGAAGATATGGGGGGGTCACAACTCCAGCGCCCACAGTGTCCCAGGTGAGAATCAAACCCAGGACCTTCGAGCTGTGAGGCGACAGCGCTTACCACTGCACCACTGTACCCCTGGTATATACCTACCGGTATATAACTCACGTTAGGAGCACGCTGATAGGCTTAGCTTGTAAACAACTATGGTGGCTCGTAGTGGACAAACATCATGACATTGCGTAACGTTATAGCCCCCAGATGTCCGTCAATTCGTGTGCCTGTTGATGAGTGATTTAAACACAGCGACAGAGCGATTCCAAAGGGTTGAATCAAGCGACAGAGCAAAAAATAAATATCTCCGGTGTGAACACAGCTTTAGGAACACCCTTTCTGTATGTGTGCACTCTCAAAACTAAATTTTCATAATTTAAATCACTTCTTGTCATGACTTTACTATGTGTACAAGCCACTCAGGAACCATTAACACATTCACTGCCAGCCGTTTTTTTTTTTTTACTGTAGGTAGCTTCTGCCAAGGTTTTTTTTTGAGGATTCTGGCTCATCTTTCAACAGCCGAGGATTATTTTCTGCTAACAAAATATCTCAAAAGAACTAATATAATGTGTGCTTTCTCTGTCTAAAAGAGTTAGTTTGTAGAGTTAGTAGTTATGTAGGCATTAGCACTTGAATACAGCATGTTTCAGCATCTGAAAATTTAAGCTGAGATAAATGGCTTTTTGTGAAATTCGATAGAACAGTCACTTTAACCATTCATTTTTGGCATCAGTAAGACGTCAGACATCTAAACAATAGTTTTGAACAGTAATTTCCTCCATAACAGCAGGAAACCCCCCTCTCCTTCAAACTCCTCCCTCCGTGTGTGTTCTCCTCCTGCCTCCCTGGCTCTGCAGCGGGCGTGTCACAAGCGAGTTGCTGCTGCTGCTGCTGCCTGTCTGCTGGCGGCCACTCTTTGGGCGAGTCTGGATGGGCTCGCTCATTTCTTGGGGTTTCGGTTGAGAGCTTTGATGAAGCTTTTGCGATTCTGGTCTTATTTATGCTGCGTGTTTCAAAGTGTGTTGCACCCATAATCTATTATGCAAATTTGCAATCCCCCACCGCCAGCTCCCTGCGCGAAAGCGAAAGCGTTTTCGCCAATCCATTTTCATGAGAATGGCTTCCTCACGCGGCTGTTTTTGCTTGGCTTTCTCTCGTCTGGAGAGCACTGTCGCCACTTAGTGGGTCGGTAAAATAGATTATACACATTCAATACCTCCCATATTTTAATAGGAGATGTAAAAGGGGTTGATCGACGTCCCACCGTCAAAAAATTATTATTTTTTTTTTGGACGAGATATCTCGTCATTGGCAGTCAACCGTTGGTTTCTGCTTGACGAGATATCTCGTCCACGGCAGTGAACGTGTTAACAACACCTACTGTTTGTTAATGTGGTTGGCTGGGATGGACCGGAGCACATGAGGAGGAGGAATGCCCAACACTGCCGGCTGGAACACGACCTCTGACCCAGGGGAGTGGCTTCTCTTCACTGCACCTGCATTAAAGGATATGTTCACCCAAACATTTACATTCTGTCATCCTACTCCATGACATATATATATATATATATATATATACGGTATATATATATATATATGTGTGTGTGTGTGTGTGTGTATAAACATTTCTCTTTTCTCTATATATCTCTGTTTGCTCTCTGTAGAAAAAAGGGGGTCATGTAGCCTATAATTCCATTATCATCCATGCACATTAAAATCTAATATACATGGTTATCTTAGAGAATACCATGGGGTTTTAGGTGGATTTTTAAAATTAATTTATGAAATAGAAAAATACATTGGGCCAACGTGGCCAACTTTTACAAATGCTTAAAAGGGTCCTTAATAAAATGTTGCCCGACAACGCCACCTAGGCTTGCAGCAGAGCCTAGGAACTCTAGTTCTGAAAGATTAAAAGCTGCACAGGTTCGTTTAAAATCAGGAGTAAGCAGAGTTAAAACTACAACCAAGGTAAAAAGGGAATAACAATGTTTATTTATAAAAATAGGTGACCCAGCCCAGCTCCACTGACTGAAGATCCAGGTCCACTTGTCTCAGTCCTCCCGCTTGCTCTCCGGTATCCTTTAAAGATCAAACACAGCGTCAGCCACCACTGCCACTCAAGTTAACTTTAAGGCAAATATCCACTGCAAAACGTCCACTGCAAATTAATAGCCACTCTGCATGCTAATCACTCGTAATAGGAACCCGTAGGTATTATTAGGCTCGACAAATCTCACAGTAATTGGGTCGAGGCTAGGGGGATGTGCTGCAATAGCAGTCAAAAGTCCTGGCAAGGGGTAGTGACAGCAAGTGGAACTACGGAATATTTTAAAAGTGGCTGGGGGTAAAAGGGCCCATTAAAGATCAACACTATAAATAAAAATGTCCCAGATAAAACGGTAAAAACAGGTCTAAAATATGGCAATCGCCGTGTTCTTATAAAATGCTGGACAGGAGGAAGGGAGCAAGGGGTACTTAACTCGAGAGCGGGGCACGTCGCAACGCCACCCCTCTGCTGCGGTCCAATGGCTTCCCCCTTGCTTTCACAGATGACGCTTGCTTCTCCGACGCAGCTCGCCCAATCACAGGCCTCGTCCCAGTGCCACACAGCTTGTTCTGTTGGAGGACAGGAAACCCACAGCTAATCTTCTGTACACAAGCACAATGCTCTCCCCACCCTGCCTGGCCCCGCAGCCGGCCTCAATGTGTCCGCCACAATTCAGTGAGTACTGACTCTTGTCCCGGGCAATAACAGGTCCTGTTATTGGCCCAGGCTGGAGTAGTAAAGCAGAACGGACACTGGCTGCTGCGCTTCAGGTTCCAGAGTGGTCCTAGGCTCGTCTGGATAGGTGCTGTGTTGGCTCTCCACTCTCCTGGGTCTGTCCTGGTGCGCTGTGTCGCCTCGCTGCATCGGCTGTCTTCTCCCTCGTCTCACTGGTCTCTCTCTGTGAAACAGGTGTGTTATATTCCCCACCAGCTGCCCACACAGGTTTGCAGGTGAGGCAAGTTCCACTGATTGCAGTGTGGCCTTCGAGTGTGATCGGGAATCTGGTGTTTCCCACAGTCCATTAAAATACAAAAAGTGTCGCTGTCACAGTAACATCACTGACTAACGTTGGAATTTGAATGTCTTGGGTCCCTAGATTTTTGTGACATCAAAGTTGGGTCACAAGCAAAAAAGGTTGGGAGCCCCTGGTCTTATTCCTTGTAAAGATTGCCATGTCCATGTTCTCGGTAAAATGACTTGACTTTCTGATGTCTGTGTTCGTTATTCTTCTTGGTTGGGTTGTGTGTGTGTGTGTGTGTGTGTGTGTGTGTGGGGGGGGGGGGGTAGGGGGGGGTTCAAGTCTATGCATTTCTGGTCTTGGAACATTTGTTGTGCAGCTGATGTGGGATCTACTCCACTATTTACACGTGGTTGCATCAAACATTTGTTTCATTCAGTACAATGTAGCCTACATTTTTTATGGTAAATGTATGGTAAATATAACTGCCATTTACCCAATGGCATTTGGCATTTACCCCATAAAGAGCCAATGTTTACCATTGTGTATTTGCTGGTAGAACAACTTGTTATACCAGCAAATACACAATGGTAAACATTGGCTCTTTACAGTCCTGATTCTGAACGGAAGAAAATATTTGAGGAAAATGTTTAAACGGTCGCTTAGTGTCATTCAGCATATACAGTAATTGATCAACAAGTAGGCTGCTATAACTTCATTGACAGAAGTAAAAGAATGCAACAAGAAATTAACACATAAGCCTGCTACAGTAACTACAGGCATTACAATCTTTAAATCTTTACAAATAGTTTGGATGGCTTTGCTGTTCTTGGGACAGATGGTCTCCAAATTTGACTTTGACTTGTATGTGTGGCTTCTTGGTCGCCCATTTCCTTTTGTGAGTGATATTTTCCATCTAAAATAAAGATTCTAAATCAATGTGTTGGCATAGGTGGATTATGACATGATGGACCCCTGGGCCTGGACACATGCAGCGCACACACACATAGGTGGATTATGACATGATGGACCCCTGGGCCTGGACACATGCAGCGCACACACACATAGGTGGATTATGACATGATGGACCCCTGGGCCTGGACACATGCAGCGCACACACACATAGGTGGATTATGACATGATGGACCCCTGGGCCTGGACACATGCAGCGCACACACACATATGTGGATTATGACATGATGGACCCCTGGGCCTGGACACATGCAGCGCACACACACATAGGTGGATTATGACATGATGGACCCCTGGGCCTGGACACATGCAGCGCACACACACATAGGTGGATTATGACATGATGGACCCCTGGGCCTGGACACATGCAGCGCACACACACATAGGTGGATTATGACATGATGGACCCCTGGGCCTGGACACATGCAGCGCACACACACATAGGTGGATTATGACATGATGGACCCCTGGGCCTGGACACATGCAGCGCACACACACATAGGTGGATTATGACATGATGGACCCCTGGGCCTGGACACATGCAGCGCACACACACATAGGTGGATTATGACATGATGGACCCCTGGGCCTGGACACATGCAGCGCACACACACATAGGTGGATTATGACATGATGGACCCCTGGGCCTGGACACATGCAGCGCACACACACATAGGTGGATTATGACATGATGGACCCCTGGGCCTGGACACATGCAGCGCACACACACATAGGTGGATTATGACATGATGGACCCCTGGGCCTGGACACATGCAGCGCACACACACATAGGTGGATTATGACATGATGGACCCCTGGGCCTGGACACATGCAGCGCACACACACATAGGTGGATTATGACATGATGGACCCCTGGGCCTGGACACATGCAGCACACACACACATAGGTGGATTATGACATGATGGGCCCCTGGGCCTGGACACATGCAGCGCACACACACATAGGTGGATTATGACATGATGGACCCCTGGGCCTGGACACATGCAGCGCACACACACATAGGTGGATTATGACATGATGGACCCCTGGGCCTGGACACATGCAGCGCACACACACATAGGTGGATTATGACATGATGGGCCCCTGGGCCTGGACACATGCAGCGCACACACACATAGGTGGATTATGACATGATGGACCCCTGGGCCTGGACACATGCAGCGCACACACACATAGGTGGATTATGACATGATGGACCCCTGGGCCTGGACACATGCAGCGCACACACACATAGGTGGATTATGACATGATGGACCCCTGGGCCTGGACACATGCAGCGCACACACACATAGGTGGATTATGACATGATGGACCCCTGGGCCTGGACACATGCAGCGCACACACACATAGGTGGATTATGACATGATGGACCCCTGGGCCTGGACACATGCAGCGCACACACACATAGGTGGATTATGACATGATGGACCCCTGGGCCTGGACACATGCAGCGCACACACACATAGGTGGATTATGACATGATGGACCCCTGGGCCTGGACACATGCAGCGCACACACACATAGGTGGATTATGACATGATGGACCCCTGGGCCTGGACACATGCAGCGCACACACACATAGGTGGATTATGACATGATGGACCCCTGGGCCTGGACACATGCAGCGCACACACACATAGGTGGATTATGACATGATGGACCCCTGGGCCTGGACACATGCAGCGCACACACACATAGGTGGATTATGACATGATGGACCCCTGGGCCTGGACACATGCAGCGCACACACACATAGGTGGATTATGACATGATGGACCCCTGGGCCTGGACACATGCAGCGCACACACACATAGGTGGATTATGACATGATGGACCCCTGGGCCTGGACACATGCAGCGCACACACACATAGGTGGATTATGACATGATGGACCCCTGGGCCTGGACACATGCAGCGCACACACACATAGGTGGATTATGACATGATGGACCCCTGGGCCTGGACACATGCAGCGCACACACACATAGGTGGATTATGACATGATGGACCCCTGGGCCTGGACACATGCAGCGCACACACACATAGGTGGATTATGACATGATGGACCCCTGGGCCTGGACACATGCAGCGCACACACACATAGGTGGATTATGACATGATGGACCCCTGGGCCTGGACACATGCAGCGCACACACACATAGGTGGATTATGACATGATGGACCCCTGGGCCTGGACACATGCAGCGCACACACACATAGGTGGATTATGACATGATGGACCCCTGGGCCTGGACACATGCAGCGCACACACACATAGGTGGATTATGACATGATGGACCCCTGGGCCTGGACACATGCAGCGCACACACACATAGGTGGATTATGACATGATGGACCCCTGGGCCTGGACACATGCAGCGCACACACACATAGGTGGATTATGACATGATGGACCCCTGGGCCTGGACACATGCAGCGCACACACACATAGGTGGATTATGACATGATGGACCCCTGGGCCTGGACACATGCAGCGCACACACACATAGGTGGATTATGACATGATGGACCCCTGGGCCTGGACACATGCAGCGCACACACACATAGGTGGATTATGACATGATGGACCCCTGGGCCTGGACACATGCAGCGCACACACACATAGGTGGATTATGACATGATGGGCCCCTGGGCCTGGACACATGCAGCGCACACACACATATGTGGATTATGACATGATGGACCCCTGGGCCTGGACACATGCAGCGCACACACACATATGTGGATTATGACATGATGGACCCCTGGGCCTGGACACATGCAGCGCACACACACATAGGTGGATTATGACATGATGGGCCCCTGGGCCTGGACACATGCAGCGCACACACACATAGGTGGATTATGACATGATGGACCCCTGGGCCTGGACACATGCAGCGCACACACACATAGGTGGATTATGACATGATGGACCCCTGGGCCTGGACACATGCAGCGCACACACACATAGGTGGATTATGACATGATGGACCCCTGGGCCTGGACACATGCAGCGCACACACACATAGGTGGATTATGACATGATGGACCCCTGGGCCTGGACACATGCAGCGCACACACACATAGGTGGATTATGACATGATGGACCCCTGGGCCTGGACACATGCAGCGCACACACACATAGGTGGATTATGACATGATGGACCCCTGGGCCTGGACACATGCAGCGCACACACACATAGGTGGATTATGACATGATGGACCCCTGGGCCTGGACACATGCAGCGCACACACAATGAGAACTAAGGCATACATTCACTTGACTCAACAGGATTTACATCACAGTCAGCCACCTGAACTCAAAGCCAACAGCACAACAACAATAAATACATTCACCTGTATCTCCATAAAGGCAACAAAATTCACTTTTTTTGTCCACCAAATGGCTAGTGAATGTTCACATTTTACCAGCCACTCAATAGATTACCATTGTTCTTTTGGATGGTGAGTGAAGCAAATCTACCAGCCACTTTTACCAGCATTTGGCTGCTGGCTGTACTAATTTTGGCTCATGTCTCAATAACACAGGATTTACAGTAAACAGAAAAAAACAATAACCCTGTAATTGTTCATAAACTTATGGAACATTTGGTCAAAAATAAAGGGTTGGGGCTCTCTCTAAGGGATCATTTGAGATATGCAGTGGTCCTGTGAAGAGGCTCTGGGTTATAGGCCCCCTGAGCTCTAGGGCCTGTGATGATGCACACATATCTGCGTGTGCTATAATCTAGCACACATATCTGCTATATGACACATATCATAGATATAGCTCACTCTGTACACGGCTGACCTGAACACGGTTGCAGTCGTTAGTGTTAAGTCACCCGTTGCAGCCGAGCATGGCTGGATCGTTAGTCGTTGTTAAGTCACTCTGAACACGGCTTCATCGTTAGGTGTCAGTACTCTGAACACGGCTGATCGTTAGTGTCAGTACTCTGAACACGGCTTCATCGTTAGGTGTCAGTACTCTGAACACGGCTGATCGTTAGTGTCAGTACTCTGAACACGGCTTCATCGTTAGGTGTCAGTACTCTGAACACGGCTGATCGTTAGTGTCAGGTCACTTACACGGCTGATCGTTAGTGTCAGGTCACTTACACGGCTGATCGTTAGTGTCAGGTCACTCTGAATACGGCTGGATCGTTAGTGTTCGGTCACTCTGAACATGACTGGATCGGTTGTGTTAGGTCACTCTGTACAAGGCCGGATCGTCCGTGTTAGGTCCCTCAATGGCTGACCTACAAACGCTCGGATCGTCGCTGTCAGGGAGCTGAACAAGGTTGATCGTCAGCGTCAGTCTGAACAGTGTCACTCTGAACACGGCTGGATCTTTAGTGTCAGGTCACTCTTACACGGCTGGATGGTTCAGTGTCAGGTTAGTGTACAGAGTGAGCTATATCTATGATATGTGTCATATAGCAGATATGTGTGCTATATTATAGCACACGCAGATATGTGTGCATCTTTAATCAGATCCTTTACCGTGCAGATCAGGTGCAGATGGTTAAATCCTGGTTATGACTGAAACTGCTCCCACCTTGGTCACAGTGCTAGGGCTTCTCTCCAGTGTGAATGCGTTTGTGTGTTTTTAGGTTACCTAACAGACTGACTCTGCTCCCACCTTGGTCACAGTGCTAGGGCTTCTCTCCAGTGTGAATGCGTTTGTGTGTTTTTAGGTTACCTAACAGACTGACTCTGCTCCCACATTGGTCACAGTGGTAGGGCTTCTCTCCAGTGTGAATGCGTTTGTGTGTTTTTAGGTTACCTAACAGACTGACTCTGCTCCGACATTGGTCACAGTGGTAGGACTTCACTCCAGTGTGAATGCGTTTGTGTTTTTAGGTTACCTAACAGACTGACTCTGCTCCCACATTGGTCACAGTGGTAGGGCTTCTCTCCAGTGTGAATGCATTTGTGTGTTTTTAGGTTACCTAACAGACTGAACCTGCTCCCACATTGATCACAGTGGTAGGACTTCACTCCAGTGTGAATGCGTTTGGGTCTCTTGGTGTCTCTCTGTTTGCATAAAGGAAGACATAAGGAATTAGGACAGGGGTGCACAGTGTGTGTGTGTGTGTGTGTGTGTGTGTGTGTGTGTGTGTGTGTGTGTGTGTGTGTGTGTGTGTGTGTTGCAACATCACTGACACAACAGTGATATTCTTCTCACCTCTTTTGAAGGATTCATTTGGACAATGCTCCTCCCCTCCTACGCCAGATCTCTGTCCTCCCACCAAGCAGCTCTGTAGATACAGCAGGGTTAAATTAACACATTGAGTGCCAGCGACGCCATATGGCGTCATTAGAAATTTACCGTAGAGTGCCAGCGATGCCAAATGGCGTCAATAACTCGAAATTGTTTTTTTGACGGGGGGGTGTCCATCTCAGCTTCTTACATCGCCTCTTACAATATGAGAGCTATTGAATGTGTCTAACCTATTTTACAGAACCCTTAGGTGGCGACAGCGCACTCCAGATGAGAGAAAGTGGAGTAAAACACACAGAAGAAGTCGTTGGGGAAAAGGAAATCGCATCGCATCCGTCCGTATGCAGCTGCTTCATTGAAGCATATAACGTTAGCTGTGCCCCTGCAGCAGCCAATCTGCTGTCACAATTGAGCACCTCCGTGTCGGCTGCGACAGCCCATTCGCATGATCAGCCGTTATTATTCTCAACTGGAAGCATACAGTAGTAGCCGGTGACAAACACACGCGGAAAAAGCTGGATGTCGCGCACCCTTCACAGTGCAGAGCAAACTCAGCAGAGAGCCACCTCCCATACAGGAGGAGTGTGCAGTTGAGGCGGGGCGGGGCGGGGGGGGGGGGGGGGCACGCAGAGCAGCACACAACACTGACCCAGACAGACCCAGGCAGCAGGACAGGGTTGGCAAACGCAAGCCAGAATATCTGATGCCCACCAGCAGCAAATCAAGATCAGCAAGAAGCTGCAACCAGCAGCGCACGCAGGGGCCAGCGCTGCTGGTTGCAGCTAAAAATATTATTCTGCCAAACAAAATTCCCTGGCCTTCACTGTTTTATTGAAGGAAATTATTTTTGAGGTGTGACTACATCAGAAAATTAGCTTCAGAGTCAGTGATGTGTTTGAAATGTTTAATTTCACAAAAGGGCCATTATCTCAGCTTCTAGAAAAAAACTGCTCTTTTTTGTTAAATCAAGCTATCTTCTCCGGCTGATAACTAAAGAACGGAAAATGGGATCAATAAACTTTTTTTTGCAGGTGATAGAAGAGAGTCTCATCGTTATTTGTGCGTGTTCAGTGTTTACATAGTAATTATTAAAGAAATTATATTACTGTTTTAAAATGCATTGCGGCCTATGTGGCACAGTACAGCACCTTTTGCCCAAGGGCCGTGGCACTCAAAGTGTTAAGTATGCAATTTAATTACAAAGTGAGGTTTCAAACTCTTTGGGAAATTGTTCATAATTGAATGGTAATGTTGCTTAAAATGTAGGCTATAGATAATCAGAGGTTTGAAGCTATACAAATATTAGCAATCTAAAGGTTGAAGATTTGTGACTTCTTAAAATAGCAGAGGATGATTTCAATGAAAACAAGGCCAGGTCGAAACCTGGCATAGGGCCGGTGTGCTCAGTAAAGTGCAGAACTCTGCCAAGGTGTATTGAGTCATTTGTGTTCAGTCTACTTTAGTGCACATCAACTGTAGTGTGCCTGTCACCTGTGCTGTAGTGTAGCCTATGTGGGTTAATAATCCTGGGTTTAAGCTTCATTAACATGAAGTGCCAGATTTATGGTTAATCTAGTAATATATATTAGTTTCACACATAAATGTAGGCTATTGAAATGTAGGCTTATTATGTCTTTGAACAGGTCGGGGTGCCTGTCGGCAAGATGTTTAGCCAGGTTCGATGTGTTTGAGCCTTTCGCTTTGGTCGCGTTGAAGCACCTTTTACACACTGGTTTCGATGTGTCCACGGGCTTGCCTTCGCTGTCGGCAACGTATACAAAATATTTCCATATTTCGCTTCGTGCATCTGCTTTTTCTACAAGCGTTGGGCGGCTTGCAAGACTCAGAAGAAGCCGCTGCCATTTTCGCTGTGTCTGTCCTGTGTGTCGGGCTGCTGTGGAGGACTGAAGGACTGGCCATAGAGCGAGCAGAGAGGGAACGGGGGAAAGTCGGCACGCCCACACATGAAGCAGACAGAGTCAGAGAGAGCTTTTTTCACTTTTCACCAGTCACCATTGGTTCAAGGCAACGATGTGTTGCGTTCAAGTGAACTGGGACACAGGCTCTCAACTTTAATGCTGCAGCGTCCTCCTTGTAATGAGCTAGAGACAATATTAGCCAGAGGTGCATTACCGCCACCTACCGGACTGGAAAGTGGAAAGACATTACCTCGCCCTGGATCCGTGCTCAAATGCGGCGACTGAGTGGAATGTAAGGGCCCTGCTGTGCATGCTGCACACCGGCCCCAAAAACAGTGAGAATCAAAACAACTCAAGCATGAATTTTACAGGCTATAAATAGAAGAATAACACAATACAATGGAGTGTGATGTAGCCTAGATCAGTGTGTGTGTGTGTGTGTGTGTGTGTGTGTGTGTGTGTGTGTGTGTGTGTGTGCGTGCGTGCGTGTGCGTGTGTGTGTGTGTGTGTGTGTGTGTGTGTGTGTGACGTACGCCTGAGCGCAGACAGTCTCCACATCTCCGTGCAGTGCAGGAAATCCTTGCTTGGATCCATTTACACACGGCATGGATGTCACTCCACTCGTGCCTGCACACACTCTTCTCTCCTCAGAATGCCATGTTGATTTTCAACTATAGAGAAGGAGCCAGCACTCAGAGAATCCTTTTGAGGGTTTTTATTCCTGTTGCACCACAACGTACGCGTTTCAGCGTTAGCCTTCGTCAGCGTTGTGCTGTGTCAGGCGGAAAAGGGCGTATAAATACAGCCAGACAGGAAGTACAAACAATTAGTGTAGAAAAAAAAAAAAGGGTATAATATATATATATATATATATATACATATATATATGTACATTTGAAAAGTGCATTATGCATCGATGAGATATACTAGAATGTAACCCAGCATAGTACACAAGCATTAATACGAGTACAAAGATAGAAAAAATGTATATATATATAATTCGTATTAGAAACATACCACAGCCTCGAGAAAACGACCTGTTGTCTTCAAAGTAACAGCAGGAGAGAAATAAAAAGGACTGGACTTTATATAAAATTAAAATAATAAAATAGTCAAAGAAACCATTTTGTTGTCTTCAAAGTGACAAGGCAGACTGACGCCTATGTAGGCTATAAATTTAAGAAAGTACAAATGACACTGCAAATATACACAACTACAAACCAGAATACCAAAAAAGAAATACCAAAAAAGAAATGCTTTTACAGGAAACAGCCCAACAGTAACTCTTCATTCAATCCTTTTGGGTGTTCTGACTGGAGTGTGTGGATCCAAAACGCCTCTCTTTGTAATAAGGCTCGGTCCCTATCACCACCTCTTTTTAAAGGGTTAACAACCTCTATTCCCTGAAACCTGAGAGAACACACATCATGGCCCATAGAATTAAAATGTCTAGCCACAGACGACTTCTCATCACGGTTTCTAATGCTACACTTGTGTTCACAAATACGAGTTTTGAGTTCCCTTTGAGTCTTACCCACATAAATATTGGAACATGGACACTTAAGCAAATAAACCACAAATTTAGTTTTACAAGAGATTCTACTATTAATGTGGTATTTTTTACCAGAATGGGGGTGGGCAAAAAATTCCCCTCTGATCATAGCATTACATTGGACACAATTTCCACAAGGAAAATTACCAGTTGGTAAGTGTGATAAAAAATGTGTGGGGCGTGTGTAGCAATCTGCTTTTACCAGAGCATCTCTCAGGTTCCTCGCACGTTTCTGTGCAAAAATGGGGGGCTGCTCGAACACGTGGCCCACCAAGGGGTCACTGTGTAGGATGTGCCAATGTTTGAGAATGGTTTTCTTAATGTCTAATGAAGCAGGAGAAAAGGTAGTAGCACAAACAATATTGGACTTCCTTACAGAGGGGGCTTTTGGTGTTAGCAGGTCCTGTCTGTTAAGGCCCCTGGCCCTCTGCAAGCTCTTACTGAGAGTTTGGTTATCATATCCTTTAACTATGAACCGTTCACATAGTTCAGAGGCTTGTTCCTCAAAAGTGTTATCAGTGCTGCAAATTCTCCTCGTTCTCAGAAGCTGGCTGTAAGGCAAACCTTTCTTGAGACTAGGGGGATGAAAGCTGGAGAAGTCCAGGAAGCTGTTCCTGTCAGTTTGTTTTCTATATACCTTGGTCATAAGATGTTCCGATTTAGTCACCAAAACATCTAAAAATGAAATTGATTCTAAACTGTGATCTAAAGTAAATGAAATAGAGGATAGTCTGGAGTTAATGTATACCTTGAATTCTTCCAGTTCATTGAGAGACCCCGTGAAGATGAAAAAAATGTCATCAATGAATCTCAACCAGCAATGTAACAATTCTGAGAAAGGATTATTGTGATACACGAAATCTTCTTCAAACTTCCCCATAAATAGATTAGCGTAATTGGGCGAACAAGGACTTCCCATACTCACACCTTGGCATTGAAGATAGAAAGCATTTTCAAACTTAAAATAATTGGTATTCAACACAAGCTTAGAAAGGTCCACCAGAAAATCACTAGGGGGTGTCAGAGCTGATCTTTTCTCTAAAAAATATGCTAAGGCCACCAAACCCTCCTCATGGGGTACATTGGTGTATAGACTGTTGACATCCATCGTACACAGCAAGCTATTCTCTCCAATACGTTGTAAAGAGTTTAATTTATTCAAAAAATCAGTCGTATCTTTAAGGTAAGATGGAAGTTGTGTCACACTATGTTTTATGTGGCAATCAATGTATTGAGAAATGGGCTCTGTGATTGACCCACAGCCAGCAACAATAGGCCTTCCTGGTATAGGCTCTATACAACTCTTGTGTATTTTAGGAAGTGTATAAAACACACAGGATGTTTCTGTATCAAAAATTTATATTCATCCTGACTGATCAAAGAATTGCTCAAAGCATTACTCAAAAAATTGTCAACCTTCTGCATAAATTTAATTGTGGGGTCTCCTATTAAAGGAGTGTAAAACTGAGTCATACCAAGTTGTCTCAAAATGTCTGTTCTATATGCTTCTTTATTCTGTATTACAATAGCACCCCCTTTATCAGCATTCTTGATGACAATGGAAGAATCATTAGACAGAGACAGTAGGGCTTTTCTTTCATCAAGTTCAATGTTGGAGTAAAGTTTCTTCTTATATCTGACGTACCTTCTGCACAGTGTCTTGTTCGACCAGCCTGCAAAAGGTGGCCACAGAGTAATTCAACATAGGAGGTACAAATGTACTTTTGGCCCTCAGTCTTGTGGACCCAGAGGTAGAGTCGGGTCCCTGACTCGGAGTCTGTGGGGGGTGAGGCTGTGTAGGAGGGGGGCCCTTGTCAAAGAAAGCACGAAGTTTAACATTTCTTAAGAATTTGAACATTTCGACTCTAGTCTTAAATGAATCAGCTTTGGTAGAAGGAACAAAAGAAAGACCTTTAGATAAGATGGATGTCTCCTGCGTTGTCAGGTGTCTGTTGGAAACGTTGACCACGTTCTGCCCCTCTGGCTGCGGCCTCCTCTCCCTCTGTAAGCGCGACCGGTGTCGCTGGCCTCCCCTCCGGGTGGGTCGCCTCTTGTTGCCCATCTGGTGAGATATCGGCGCTGCTGCGTCGGTGGGCCTAAAAAACGGCGCTGTCTGCCCGATGTCCGCTCCTCACTGCCCGACTCCTCCGTGGAAAGACCGCTGGAAGCGGTGTACTCTGCCCGTCTGTAGTGGTGTCGATGATGTGGTCTGAAGCCGTCAGAAGACAACCAGGAATACACCCGCCCGTTCTTGTAGTCAAGGGTGTCCCTCCGGTATTTGCTGAGTTTGATGTCAAGTAGTTCCTTCTCGTAGGATGCGATGATAGCTGTGTTCTTGGATGCTATTTCTTTGAGGGTTTCAGAGTTCATTTTGTCAGACATCTCTTTCTTAAGGTTCACAATTTCACGACGGGTCTCGGACAGTTCAGAGTCGGCATGTTTAATGACCAGCAACATGAGGTCTAAAGAACATTTGTTGAGAATTTCACACCATTGTTTACAGAAATCTGCGTTGTTTCTCCCAAGCGCCGGTTCCTTGTTAATTCGTAATCCTCTCGGGATGCGTTTGTTCCGCCAGTATTGCGACAGCGTGGAGCCATGGAGACTGAAGCGAGTCTCGCGCTTCAACAATTGTTCAAGGCGCTGGGTGAATGACGCAGACAGGACCTGCTAACACCAAAAGCCCCCTCTGTAAGGAAGTCCAATATTGTTTGTGCTACTACCTTTTCTCCTGCTTCATTAGACATTAAGAAAACCATTCTCAAACATTGGCACATCCTACACAGTGACCCCTTGGTGGGCCACGTGTTCGAGCAGCCCCCCATTTTTGCACAGAAACGTGCGAGGAACCTGAGAGATGCTCTGGTAAAAGCAGATTGCTACACACGCCCCACATATTTTTTATCACACTTACCAACTGGTAATTTTCCTTGTGGAAATTGTGTCCAATGTAATGCTATGATCAGAGGGGAATTTTTTGCCCACCCCCATTCTGGTAAAAAATACCACATTAATAGTAGAATCTCTTGTAAAACTAAATTTGTGGTTTATTTGCTTAAGTGTCCATGTTCCAATATTTATGTGGGTAAGACTCAAAGGGAACTCAAAACTCGTATTTGTGAACACAAGTGTAGCATTAGAAACCGTGATGAGAAGTCGTCTGTGGCTAGACATTTTAATTCTATGGGCCATGATGTGTGTTCTCTCAGGTTTCAGGGAATAGAGGTTGTTAACCCTTTAAAAAGAGGTGGTGATAGGGACCGAGCCTTATTACAAAGAGAGGCGTTTTGGATCCACACACTCCAGTCAGAACACCCAAAAGGATTGAATGAAGAGTTACTGTTGGGCTGTTTCCTGTAAAAGCATTTCTTTTTTGGTATTTCTTTTTTGGTATTCTGGTTTGTAGTTGTGTATATTTGCAGTGTCATTTGTACTTTCTTAAATTTATAGCCTACATAGGCGTCAGTCTGCCTTGTCACTTTGAAGACAACAAAATGGTTTCTTTGACTGTTTTATTATTTTAATTTTATATAAAGTCCAGTCCTTTTTATTTCTCTCCTGCTGTTACTTTGAAGACAACAGGTCGTTTTCTCGAGGCTGTGGTATGTTTCTAATACGAATTATATATATATACATTTTTTCTATCTTTGTACTCGTATTAATGCTTGTGTACTATGCTGGGTTACATTCTAGTATATCTCATCGATGCATAATGCACTTTTCAAATGTACATATATATATGTATATATATATATATATATATATATTATACCCTTTTTTTTTTTTCTACACTAATTGTTTGTACTTCCTGTCTGGCTGTATTTATACGCCCTTTTCCGCCTGACACAGCACAACGCTGACGAAGGCTAACGCTGAAACGCGTACGTTGTGGTGCAACAGGAATAAAAACCCTCAAAAGGATTCTCTGAGTGCTGGCTCCTTCTCTATTGCTCCAAGAAACTCTTGTGCCGTGCACCTAAGACTTTAAATTATCCGGTGAGTGTGCGGGCTGATAGCTCTCCAGCTATATATCTGCTTTGATTTTCAACTATAGCCTACATTGCAGAAAAAACACACCTTGATTTGAAAATGAGAATTAGTTTGTCATGGTTTTATTAGTCTACATAATTCCCGACCATACAGGTTTGTGGTGTGAGGTAACAATAGATTGCTTTTGAGAAGGTTGTGACGGTGTTGTGCCAAGCTGCCTCTCCCCACCCTGGCCGGCCCAAAACACCCAGGGCACCGACCCACACCCACCCCACCACCAAGCCTGCATACCCGTCCAGCTCCCACCTTCTCGGGGGAGATCTCCCTCCAGCACCCGGCGCACACAGACTCCCGCCCCGCCAGACCCTCTTTTCCCTAATCCAATCCAATACAACACCTGTGTCCGGCCAGTACAGTAACCTCTTTCCCTGCAATTGCACGCATGTAAGATGCAGCTTCTCCACAGCGCAGATGGCAGCTGAAGTCCCTCTCGCCATCAAGCAGACAGTGACGGAAGCACGTGTCTTTATGTGCGCCAAGGGGAAAATGACAATGAAATTGGTGGGATTCAATGTATATATATTAATAGGAACGAATAGAAAATAGCTCAGTGTTTCCCATACATAAAGGAATTTGTGGCGGGCCGCCACAATAATATTTTGACCGCCACAATAAGATGTTGACCAAAAAAAAAAAAAAAAAAAAAATTGACATTCTGGCCAATACTTCTGTTATAGCATTTCAGTCTGGAATATGGAATATCTTTCAATAATCTATGATTTAGCTGCTAAATTGTCAAATACCGCCATCTGCTCGCTACCCAGGCACTTATGTATGTACTTAACCCAACTAACTTAACCTAACTAACTATCCGTGTGCACAACACTGTCAGCCTAAACTCCGGCTGACACCCCAAAAACCTACAATCCGCTACAGAAAAATGTATATTGTTTGTTTATTAACTGGCCCCTCGCCTTCTATCATTTCACGAAAGTGGCAAAGCAAGTTGAGTATCCCTGACCTATAGGGAGAAATTTAGTTTGTCATTGTAAACCCACAGCACAGTAATGATGACATGTTCTTCATAGATCTAGCCTTTTAATTTTGCTCTTAAGCTTTCTCAAAGTACACCAAATTCATGCATTTTACTTTAAAATGTTTAAAAAAATCTCGCGGGGGGGCATGCCCCAGCACCCCGTCGGGAAGATAGAGCCCTAAGTGTCTGAAAAACATGATTTACCTTTTGGTGTAGCCCAAGGAAGCTGTTTGGGCCTATATTATTCGACCTGTATATGCTGCCGCTTGATAAAATCATTAGCCAACACAATGTTCATTTCCATAGCTACTTAGATGACACGCAACTTTATATTTCTGTTGAGCCAAGTGACCCAGATTGCCTTCGTTCTTTGACTGCCTGTTTAGCCTCTATAAATCAGTGGATGAATGACAATTTTTTTAAATTAAATGAGGATAAAACCGAGATCCTCCTACTTGGACCGAAATCAAAGAGGGACACCCTCTCCAGTAAGCTTGGGAACCTGGCTCACCAGATGAAATCCCAAGTTCAAAGTTTATGTGTCATCTTGGATTCTGATTTAAATTTTAAGCCGCACTTTAGTAAAGTGACCCAGATAGCTTTCTTTCACCTTAGAAATGTTGCCAAAGTACGACCATTTCTACTACAACAGGATGCTGAGAAACTAATTCATGTTTTTATTACTAGTAGGTTAGACTACTGTAATTCACTGTTTACTGGTCTACCAAAAACGTCTATAAAGAAACTGGAACTCATACAGAACTCTGGTGCTAGACTTTTAACTAGGACAAAGAAGAGAGAGCACATCACTCCTGTTTTAACTGAACTACACTGGCTCCCTGTTCCTTTCAGAATTGATTTCATTTTTTTTTTTTTTTTTTTTTTTTTTAATCTCCATGCAAGTTCTTAGTTGCTTTTAGTTCTATATTTTATCATTTTTATTGTGTTAACTTATTTTCATGTCTATAAATTGGTTTTAATGTATTATCTTTTGCTATGGTTTTATTGCTCCTATTTTAAATGTTTTTTTTCTCTTGCATGTCCAGCACTTTGAGCTGCATTCTATGTATGAAAGGTGCTATACAAATAAATCTTATTATTATTATTATTACCATCAGCCCCTGATTAGCCAGTCACTTTACGCTCTGATCGATAACATCGTGGGAAGACACACACACACACACACACACACACACACACACACACACACACACACACACACACACACAAATGCATCAACACAGACACACACACACTCAAACAAAGGCAAATCACACACACACACACACACACACACACTCTTCTCACCCATCCCCCAGTCTATTGCCTTGCCCCTCCCCCTGCTCTGCTCTCTAGCTTGTGGAGTGCAGGGCCTATCGGACGCCGAAAAAACATTAAAAAAAAAAAAAAAAAAAAAAAATGTGTCCCCCTTAACTCGTTCCGGCGCCACTGAGCCCAGTGTGAGTCTGGACATGTCAATGGTGGACATGGTTTATTGAGTTGTTTCTATCTGCTCTGTGTCGTCCGAATAAGCTCACCTGTCAGCCCGTCAGCTCACCTGAATGATGATATCAAAGTGTTTTTCTCGAAGCGTCTGTCACACACACACACACACACACACACACACACACACACACACATACACACAGCTCCACGGTCAAACACAGCCTCTGTCTGACCGCGAGGGTGCATGCGGCTTTTCTTCTACTAAAACTTTATCGCTTCATCGATTAACTTCAAATCAGAAGCGAGGTCACTAAAGCAAACATGAAGAGAAAATGGCCGCCCATTCATCTGAAGATCTGAACGAACTGCTCAGTGCTCAAATCATGCTGGCTGCTGTCAGTCACCTGTCTATATTATTAGTTACCTAAACGCTGCTGTGTGTATTCATATTAGCTGATTCGACAAACAGGGTCTGTGGAAAATATTGAGAGGAAAAACAGATTATATATGTCTATTAAATAAAGAAGTAGTATTCAGCTTGACTCACTTCTGTCTCCACAGCCTCCCTGCAGGTCTTGTACATTTTGGGGAACCCGTCTTTGCCCACTGCAAATAGGCATCATGTCCTTCGTCAAACAACGAGTGGAGTCTGTTATTTCTTTGTGGCGTTTGGATGTTGTCTCGTAAGGAATCACGCTCGCTAAACTCCAAGAAAGTGACGGTTGCTGCAATCGCTTCTTGCTGCTACTCGACGTTGTTGCCTTTGCGGCTTGGCTTTGTTGTAATTGTTTGTGCAGTTCTTTGTGGTTATATTGCAGGTGGTGATGAAGGTTTGTTGTGTTTCCCCACAACTGCGCCGCATGTTTTACACAGTACCTGTGTTTGCAGCGTGTCATCTCGTTTAAATCCGAAATTATTCCAAATCAGAGAAGTGCTGTTCCTTTTCGCCACAGTGCCGCTGATAAGCTAATGTGCTAAGTGTAGCTAGAGACGAGTGAGAGCAGATAGATACATAGATAGACCCAACTCCATGCTAGTGCATGCTTGCTACGCCAAATGGTACTCTTCCGGGTCTCCTGGTCATCAGCTTGTGATTGGCTGTTTTTCAATGACGCGGCGAAAACACAGATACAGGGAGTCACTCGAAGTTGAAGTGTCTTGCTTTATAGTGTCTTTGGTGACAGCAGCTTTTGGCTGCATGTGAAAGACATTGAAAGAGCATTTGCTCCCATAAAAAAAATTCAATTTTCAATGTTGATGTCCCTCCAACTAAAGAGCACCTTCAAGGTCTACTCCACACTCCTGATATCCACCTGAGCACTTCTGTTTGCTACCTGTTCTACAAGGCACTCTTGTGGTTGACACTTTTTAAAAGCTACTTTTAGTAGTCTAGTTAGATAGCCACACTGGCCTCTTCAAGTCTCGCATTGATCTTCTACTATGGTCTAATAATAATAACAACAACCTGATTCTAGAATAGGAGTCTTTCTATGTTTCAGCCAAAACAAAACAAAACAAAATCCTAATGAACTAATCTGGACAGAAATGACCTATTCATCATTATGATTCATTTCATTCAAAATGATTTTCAAACTGTCAGTATGATCACACACGATGGCTGTGGTAGGTAGACAATGTATTTTCACTAACATCTTATGCAGATTCATCTCCTTTTATTGTAGAGGTTGGCGGGACCCGGCTGGTTGAAAGGCAGCCGGGGGGGGGATCGGTTCCCATCAGCTCTCTCACTTGCCAGAGGGGTTTGATTTGGGCCGAGCCCAACTCCACCGACAGGAGGCACAGTGGGGAGTCCGGCTCTGCCCGTGGCGATCAAGGTTTCCCTCTCAAGGGTCCAGCTGGCCCATCTGCTCTAGGTTTGGGTTTGAGCCTGCCTCAAATCTTGAAGCTTGCATTGATACAGGCACACTGTCAAGTGTGTGTAGGAGGTCCCTTCCCTCACTTACCCGCTGGCCAACTGGGTGTCGACCAGCACCTCCTAAGATGGACCTTGTGATGGGGCTTAAGGGGACATCCCGATTGGGGATCCACCTGCCTTCTTCAGTCTGGTCCACAACATATTCATAGGCCGTCCTCGGAAGAGCCATGTCGCTCGTCCTCAACCCGGCGGCTTCTCTGTAGTTGTCTCTGGCCCTGTGCTCTCCTGGGCGTCATGAGAGTCCTGGAAGTCCTAGAGATCTTTGAAGTCTCCGAAGCATCGAACATCTGGAACTTTCTGGAACTTGAACTGGACTGGGTATGTGACATCACTGGTGATATCATAACTCATCTCATTCCCATCTGATGATGGCACACATTCCATTGTGATTTCACCGGAGATGGTGATATCCTCATTGTGATGGCATTGGTGATGATGTCATACTCGGCCATGACATCATCGGCAAGGACATCACCTCTGTCATGACGTCACAGGTAGCATTGTGATGGCGTCGGCGATGATGTCATACTGGGGGGGTCCTTTCCAGGGGGTCCCCAGCCAAAAGCGGGGTAATTTATTTGTGCTATAATTCCATTCATAAGTAACACAATGACTATTTTGGTCATGGGTTTTATACACTTTCTGTAATAAAACATCTAAAAGCATCAATCTTATTATCATATGGGGGACCATGGGACAAAATCCTATCAAATGGGGGTCTGTGGTCTAATTCTTGTCAGTTTAGGGGTCCTTCATGTATACAAATTTGAGAACCACTGCTCTAAAGCACTCTCTGTGCAAAGAGAGCTTTTCATCAATGTTATTTCATTCAAAATGTGAGTGACTGAACCTGCTCCCACATTCCTCACAGCTGTAGGGTTTCTCTCCAGTTTGAATGTGTTGATATGGTTTTAGGTGTTATGAGCAACTGAAACTGCTCCCATTTCTCACAGGTGTAGGGTTTCTCTCCAGTGTGAATGTGTTGATGTGTTTTTAGGTTATGTGACTGACTGAAGCTCCCGTCACATTCCTCACAGCTGTAGGGCTTCTCTCCAGTGTGAATGCGTTGATGTGGTTTTAGGTTATGTGTCTGACTGAAGCTCCTGTCACATTGATCACAGCTGTAGGGTTTCTCTCAAGTGTGAATGTGTTGGTTTTACATGTTGTGAGCAACTGAAACTGCTCCCACATTGGTCACAGCTGTAGGGTTTCTCTACAGTGTGAATGTGTTGGTGTCTTTCTTAGGTCACCTGAACCACGGAAACAGCTCCCACACTCCTGACAGGAGTAAAGCTTCTCCCCTGCGTGAACGCACTGATGATGCATTAACAGGTAAAGTTTTGTGAATGTTTTGTCACACTGCTGACAGCGGTGACATCTGGGTCTGCTTTTGTCTCTCTGTTTCCATAGAGAAAGATATAAAGATATAAAAGAAAGAATCAGGAAAGAGGGACACTGTGTGTGTGTGTGTGTGTGTGTGTGTGTGTGTGTGTGTGTGTGTGTGTGTGTGTGTGTGTGTGTGTCGCAACATCAGTAATTACCAAAAAAACAAATTCTCACCTCTTCTGAATTTCTAATTAATTTCAACAACATTCCTCTCCTCCTCTGGCAGATGTCCTGCGGGGAGGGGGGGTTAAGTTTCTGAGTGAATTTGTTTGTGTCTGTGTATGTATTTTGTATTTTATGTTTGTTGTGGATGTTTGTGGTTTTTATGTTTTTCTTCCAGTAGCTATGTTAAATCAAATTAAATAAAAAAAAATTGATAAAAACATATTGATACATATTGTAACTACATTACATGTCAGTGTGATATATAACTATTGTACATAAATAATGTAAATAAATGCATTTATTGACTGGATCATTAATAATTACCAAAAAATTCAGTTTTTCCTCTGGTGATGTTTAAAATTCCACGCCAAATCACTGGAACTTCCGGGAGCTACGGCAACGTTTTGGAACCAATTACAGCACCGCTTTCGGAATTGGGCATTAAACTGTTTTAAACAGACGACACGACACATCATAGAAGAAGAAGAAGACGACACGACACGCCACTAACAAGCTGCCGTTTCCAACGTTTTTCACGTTTCCCAGAAAGGAAATCTATCTTTCTGTTTACAAGCTAGAAGACAAAACGTTGTGGATTCAGGGTAAGAGTTGTGTTTCGGTTTCGACCATCAGTAAATCTGTACGGCTAGCGTTAACGTTACATCTATGCTAAAGCTAATGTTAGCTCAAAGTTTTTTTTTTCAACGTTTAGCTCAAAGTGTCTTGCTCACATAAGCACATAACAGCGTAACGCTAGCGTTAAATCAACATTCGCCCACCGGTTTGCTGCTAACATTTGCGCTAAATGTTAATGTGACTGAACATGCTAACTAGTGTTAATGTTCACTCTGCTGCTCTCGTCTGTCTTGCTAGCTAACGTTACTTGTTTCAGACTGCATGCATATAACGTTAAAATAGTTGCCGTCGCTGAGATAATGATATGTGGGGTTTCCTTTGCAGATTTTAAACCGAGATAAAATGGCTCACTTTGTGTTCGAAAACGGCACCCACTACACTGTAGTGGATGACATCGACTACACTGTAGTGGATGACATGGATGCCTACAGTATCCTGAAGTTGGACATGCCGATCACCGACGCGCCCAGGTGTCAAAGGGAGGCCAGCGATGTGTTGTCAAGCAAAACTCCAGGTAACTTGCTTCCATGATTGAAATGTCATTTGTATGGATGCCTTCCAGTAATGTTTGGTCTTTACTATAGGCTACTGATGCTTGTACAACTGTATGACCTGAGCAGGGAAAGTAAAGGGTGTGTTTTGTTCTCATTTACAGGCTATTACCCAAAGACAGCCAGCCTGGATGTGGAGCTGCTCATGGACGACTACCTGGAGGTGGATTATCTGAGAGCAGGGGCTGGGGACAGCCTGCTAATGGAGCTCCTGGACATGGAGGTGTCCAACAACACAGGACAACATTCTGTAAGTAACAAGGCCTCTGTCATGAAGATTTGTCCCAGGCAAAATATGTTTTTTATTTCAGAGCAAAGCAATGCAACTTCAGCAGCTTGATCTCTGTGATAGTAATTGTACACATCTATCCTACATTACAAGTTTCACATGTGCTCCCACATTGGTTTTGTAGCTAGACCACGCCTTTTATCCTTAGCCTAAACTCTTACTGTTCTTTGACAGGTGTGCAAAAATGAATGTATTTTCTAAAGGTATGCCCCTCAAGAGATACAAATGTTGTCTCCCCTTCATCCCAAGCAGAGGTGTAGTGCTATCTGGAGAAGTGGGGGAACGCACCTATAGCTCTATGGGGAACACTCCCCTCCCCTGGCACACGCACAGGTTCCAACAACCCGCTTTTCGCTTGTGAAACAAATGTTCAGTGTCAAAATCATAGGCAGCGTGAGGGCATCACGCATGGGACAAAAGCACATAAACAGCTCGACTTGCACTATACTATTGCACTATATGAGATAAGAAAGGCCACATCTGGCCATGAAATAAAATAATACATTATGATGCATAATATGCAAAAAATTATTATAATTATCACTGGTATGGCCAAATTGAGATAATTTTCCATTCCTTCTTCACAAAGAAGCAATGCTCACCTCTATTCGATTAAGGCAGCCGTGCAAGTCTCCATGCACGGCGCATTCCACAACAAAAAAACATCGCCAGCTCAGATTGTTCATTTGTTTTGTTTTCTCCAGATAGTCCCATATTCTGGTTTAACACGCTTTCTCTAAATTGGCCCAGTTGGCGTTGTGGGCGCTGGTAGATGCGTTCCATAACACACAGTCAGAATGTAGGCTATTCTGTTGCACACTGAATGTATTCTGTTACACACTGTTAATGCGTTAATTGTAGCAATATAAGTTCATATCAGCTTGTAGCCTACGAATCGGGAGCTGTAACAGCGATCAAAGTGGCTGGATCAGGTGAGCTGGCGCTGCCCAATTACGCACAGGGGGGAGACCACGGCTTCAATGCGCAGATGAAATATCATCAAAGTTGCCAATTGATTTGTACTGCCGCCACCCACAAACGGGCATTTCTGCACTCCTCCAGTTTGCCCATGACATTATTCAGGTGTTTGTTGTTTTTCTTCCTTGGGAAGAACCGTGGTGGGTCCCATAATAACGCATCGCAGTAGCACTCTTCTTCATGCTGTCGTAAATAATAACGCACAAAACACCTCTTGGAGAAGTGTGGGAACGCCGTTCCCCCGCGTTACATTAGCTACACCTATGATCCCAAGTCTCTACCCTAACAGATCTTCAAACATTAGGCTTTAAGTTACATGCTGCCTGCATTCAGATATTTATATATATATATATAAATATAAATAAATATATATTTCTAATTGTTTAGTCACTTTGCATAAGGGTGTCAAGTGAAGGGCTAAAATGTAAATTAGGTAATTAATTTGAATTGCATTCCCTCTTCATCAGCCTGCGATCCGCTGTCATCCACGGGACCAGTTTCGCGCCCCCTCCATGTCCAGCCCCGCCCCCTCCATGTCCAGCCTGGTCTCCCGTCCCGCGGTCAAACGTGAGCGCTCCAGGGAAGAAGAGTCTCCGGTCAGTTCGAAGCGACGACGCATCCTGGCCGGAGCTCAAATCACCACCCAATCTCCCTGCAAGGTCAGTCCTAAATACACACTCACTCACTAGTCATTGAACAGTGAACAGAAACATGGTATGTGAAGCATTTTAAAGGGATAGTTGTGATTTTTTCGACGTGGGGTTGTTGCATAAGCTACTATGATAGATAGTGGCCGACTAGTCTCAACGCCAGACCCATGAGAGTTCTTACGCTGATACACTACGTTACTGCATGCTGCAGAGCTCTCTCTGGGTCTGGGACGCTTTCCCCCCAGCCGGCTGGTTATGGGAGGGAACCGTTCACTTGGCCAGTGATTGGCCAGTGGTGGATTCAGTCCTCCCCAATCAGTAACGACTTTGCGATCAGACGACATGGGAGGTGCAGCCCATTTTTCGAACCGCTCTCTCATCGGTGCTACGACCTGTCACTCAATTTCAACCCGCCTTCAAAAACCAGCAGTGGCTGTGAAGTGGCACAGACTCATTTATGTAGTATGCGGAGCGCAGCGATTCAACATAATATTTGAGTCTGGGGAGAGACTAGTGGCCAACCCACATAAGAGTAAAAACACTCCTGGATCATTGCTGCTGCCAGACTGATGTTACAATGGAAGCGTTGATTCCATTGAGCTAAATAGACACAGCGCTTTATACACTTTCATTCTTGTCAAGAAATGAAGAGATCATTTCCATCTGGGGACAAATGACATGAGCCTATGTTTATCAGTCCAGATGGTAAATGGTAAATGGCCTGCATTTATATAGCGCTTTACAATCAGTAGGTACATTCACCATTCATACACCGATGGCGGCAGGCTACCACGCAGGGTGCTGGCACACCATCAGGAGCAATTTGGGGTTCAGTGTCTTGCCCAAGGACACTTCGACATGCAGACTGGAGGAGGCAGGAATCGAACCACCGACCTCTTTTATCCAAAGCGATTAGTGGACGATCCGCTCTACCTCCGGAGCTACAGATGCCCCAGATCTCTATAATAAAGAAGAGTCCAACTGTAAACAGCTTCTCATTTTGTCAACCAAGGATTCACATGACCGACTATAATGAGTGTTAACTATGTGCATTCTGCTTATAATCATAGATATCAAGTTTTTCAAAAGGTGGATATGTCATTTTAGAATGGATTTCTAAGTACTACTGACACACACTTCTTTGCTTGATTCTTGCTTTCTCATTTTTAGCCTGGACATGTTGGACATGAGAAGTGATGCAATGTAGCACAGGCCCACTAGTTTGCTTTGTAGGTTTGTCGGGGGTTCGTTCCAGTTGTGGCTTATTAGTCTGTTTGTTTCTTTTTTCAAATGAAAACATCAGGTGGTAATGACTTGACTGTAACAGATTGTACCTCTCTCTCTGCTCCCACACCCAGCCATGGACAAAGGGTGAGGTTGAGGAAGAGGAGATCTCTGAGCTGCAGCTGTGTCTCCTGGCCGTGCAGTCGGTCAACAAGAAGTGCCAGCAGCTGATGAAGCAGAGCAAGAACCAGCGCTCCAAGGCTTCCCAGGTAGGGGTGGGACACTATGAGAATTTCATGTTACGATTATCTTGCCCAGAATAATCTATTGTCAATATTATCGCGGTAATCATCAAAATATGCTTACAACTCTTAACATGGCACTAAAACATACTGGAATCACTTTGCTATACCTTAAATATTGGAGATGTTGGCCCCACAGGCTAGACACCTTCCTCCTACCTATCTTTCTGTCCTTCCGTTTTTTTTAAGACACTTTTTGAGCTGGAGACAGGGGGCAAGCCGAGCCGGCTTCAGCCAGGTTGACAACAATTGACTGGAAAGACGCGGGCTCCCCCTTGTGCCAAATGACAATTCAAAATAAAACAAGAAATCAAGACAGATTTTAACCAATGGACTGCCAGATTGATAGGACTGTGACATATTAGTGAGTAGGGATATCATGATACAAACATTTCTACTTCGATACAGATACCCAAAATATTGATACTCCTATACCATTTTTGATACAGGGGGAGGAGGAAGGGGGGGTGAGGGTGTTCGGTGACAACGCATCAAGAGACATAAAAATAAAGACGCACACTTCTCCATCATCTAGGCCAGATAAAACTCTCACCACTTAAATGCTTTCGTAATAGAGAGCCGCAGGAATGAGTCCGGAAGTATACTTCCGGGTTCTTCAGTGGAAAGTCTATGGGGTTTTAGAATGAGGATTTCACTTAAATGCATAAAATAAGGTCTGTGGTTAACAAAAGTTTATGGAAACGCGAATCTGGGTTCTGCATGATAATCTTCACAAACGTGAATAACTTTTATGACTTTTGGAGCGTAAATGCGTAAAAAAAAGTTCAAAAGCTTCAAAAGTCATAACTGAAATGAAGTTTAAATACAGAAATCCCCATTCTAAAACCCCATAGACGACGGGAACTGAATACACAGAACACTGAAGAACACTGAAGAACCACTTTTTTTCTTTTTTTCTTTTTTTTTATACAGGGAAATTTCTTGAGAGCAAGCTCTCATTTTCAAGAGTGCCCTGATTACAGAAGAACACATACAAGAAGTTTCAGTTGCAGACAGACAAGATGAAGCAGCAATAAGAATAAAGATAAAAAGAAAATAGTAAAAAAAAACATTTTAAGTAAAACAAGAGCATTTCTCCTGTAGAGTACCCTCTAAGCTTCGTTTAAATGACAAGAGAGAGAGAGAGAGAGAGAGAGAGAGAGAGAGAGAGAGATTAGATGATCCAGTTTCAGATTGTTCTGACTTACTGGGGGCATAGAAAGAGAAGGCTATAGTGCTGATTTCTGGATAAAGCCTACAAAAATACCTCATCCCTGCGGTACTCTATATAGCTACTTCTAATGGATCAAAAGTTGCAAATGGCGCTGGCATTGTCAGCCTGGTCTTTTGCTTATGGAAGAAAACAAGAAGAGGTGGAAAAATAAGGAGAAACCACACCAAAGGGTCATCATGTATTATTATAATCATACAGACATCACAAAATCAATGAGTTACTGTAGGACTGTGCTCAGACTTCTCCCACGTACACATCTCAGCTCATCACACTCTGATGGGCTGAACTAGTTACCAGCAGGAAAGAGTGGCTCACATTCAGTTGGGGCTGCCCTTTAAAACAGTGGTTCTGGGGACCCCCAGGGGTCCTTGAGGGGGTTCCCTGGGTTTCCAGTCATTTATTCTCACTATAATTCCATCCATAAGCAACACAATGACAGAATGTATGACTGTTTTGGTCATGGGTTTCATACACTTTCTGTAATCAAACATCTAAAAGATCAAATCTTATCAGATGTGGATGATGGGACAAAATCTTATCAAATGGGTCAGTTTAGGGATGCTTGAGGTGAAAAAGTTTGAGAACCACCACTTTAAAATAAGGAAAGCTCCCTTCTTATCTGGTGGATTACTTTAGCTGGGTGTGTGACTCACAAATATTCCACTAGAGGGAGCCAGACAGATATAATTCCACACAGGTTTAAAAGTTCTGCAAAATTCACTTTTATATAGGACAGGAGTTCTACCGTTTGCAAAGAACTGGCCACAGAAAGAAGCTTTAAGGCCACATTGAAAAAGTGGTTAGTGTCCGCCTCTATTTGATCTACATAGAAGTTAGGAAGGTTAGGTTGAGTTTGTTTATACAGAAATGTTTTCAGATGGATATTTTTCATAGTCTTTTTTTTATAGTGTTCATTTGATCGACTGAAGGAATTATGGAAGATTAATTGAATTTGTTTGTGGATGCGTTGATGTGTAATCTACTGTTAATTGTGTGATTTGTTTTGTATGTTTTGTTTTTGGCCTTCAAAGTAGCTCACTGTCCCTTGTCCCCACCATACCCCACCCCACTCCCTACATTGCCTGTGTGCGTGCGTGTGTGGTACATTGTGTGTGTGTGTGAGTGAGTGAGTGAGTGAGTGTGTGTGTGTGTTGTACATTGCCTGTGCTAAAAAGCCAGCTTAGGTTTATGGTTTGGGTTAAGATTAAATAGCCAAAAAGTGAAATGTGACTTCCAGTTGACTTTGAACACGCCGGGAGTTGCCTACTTTTAACTTTGTATTGTAGTTTTGAACCCATCTTGTTCAGTACTTTGAATGTGTCTCGTTCTTCCCTGCAGGCTCAATGTGAACGCCCGTCATATCGGCCCGGGAATCATGATGACTTGAAGGAGGAGCGGAGGAGGAAGTTCTGTGCCAAGAGTTGGACCTGGGCCGGAGAGCGCAGCCGCCTGCATTACACTGCCTCACGCCCAAACACCCGCCGGGTCTCTAAGAACTATAGGAGGAGGACCTGAGGAAGTTCTGGAGGACCTGCCTGAAGAATCCCACCTCAGCCGCCCAGCGCATACTCATATTTTCATTTCATATTCACTTTTTTCATTTCATATTCTACATTTCATTTCATATTCATTTCATACTCATATTTTCATTTCATACAATACACATTCATACTACACTCAAATTAGATATCCATGCAGTTCCCTGTGCAGTGAACCGTTTTTGTGATGTGATGTCTATGAAATCGATTTAAATTAATCTTATCTTGTAAATAGTTTTAAAGTATAGTTTCTAACAATTAGTATTCTAAAAGTATGAAGTAATGTGTTCTTGTCTTTTTAATCTCTTTTATATCATCTCTTTTATACCTGTATTTGTAAATAAATGTAATGAATAACTTGGTGGATACTCCTGTCCAGATTTCTTAACCCTGCATGGTTCTAGTTCTGGTTCATTAGCCTGGGTGAACCCAGCCTCCACGTGACCTGCTCTCAGAGTTCTCAGTCACTAGCGACTAGTGTAGTGACTGAGAACAGGTCTGACTGAGAGCAGGTCACGTGGAGGCTGGGTTCACCCAGGCTACTGGTTCATGGTTCTAGTAGTGAACTTTAACAATGTCTTTGACTGTGACTGATTCTTACAAGCAGCAGTGCTGGACTGGACTGGACTTGTATGATTTCTATGAATACATTTCACGTCATGATTCTCAGGTTTTCAGACTGACAAAACATCAACACAGCTCATCCTCCAGTCTGACCACGTGGTATCCAGCCCAAAATGTACAGTATGTCAGCCAATCACATCATTTCCAGGAGCAGCAGCGTCCGATGGGCCAGTGCAGGTGCAGAGATAAATGAATTCAGACGGACAGAGAGAGAGACATGTATATATATATATATACATATATATATATATATATACATGCAAGTCACCTTTTTTATCCCAAAATAGGAGTATTTGTGGGTTCAGAGGGGTGGGATCGGCCTGGTCTGACTTTCCAAATGGGGGTCTATGGTCTAATTTGTGTCAGTTTAGGGGTCCATCATGTGAAAAAGTCTGAGAACCAACCACTGTTCTAGATTAGTGGTTCTCGAGCTGTGGGTCGGGTCCTCCCAGGGGGTTGCGAGATCATTTTCAGGGAGCGCAAGATGATTTATGCGAGGTGGGGATATATTATTATCCTGTCTGTTTTCTCTCTCGTTTGGGTTAGGGTTAGGTTAACATTTTTGCCTTTTCATCAATAGTAAACTAAATAGAAATACTAAAGAGATTGAATTGAAACCAGCTGAAAAGAGTTACACCATTGATATTGTTCTTCTCCATGTAGCCTACTCCTGTAACAGGGTCGCCAGTAGGCATCAAATAGTTTGAAGGAGTCACGAGCCGAAAAGGTTGAGAATCACTCATCTAGAGATGTGGTTCCCAAACTAGGGTATGCAACTGCGTACGCTGCGGAGGTACTACAGGGGTACTTGAGAGAAATGGAAAAATGTAAGAATAAATCATGGAAATAGAATAGAATAGCCTAAATGTGTGTGATTTGGTTAAAGAGATAGTTCAGACATACAGTAGTTTGGGGGAATTGACCATTTTTCCCACTTTCCTAGAGTCAGGAACAAATAAATGCCTTCAGACAGACCTTGTCCTTATCTATTTGGTGTAGTCTGAAATATGACAACAGTAATATCAGGCTATCTTGGCCCAATTGTTGATATGGGATCAAATAAGATAATCAGTTCAGTTCAGTTCATTTATATTTTCGGTGACTGGACGTAACAAGCAGAACAATCAAGGAAAATACAATCACTTTGGTCGGTAAGTGCAAGTTTGTAACACATCAAGTCCTTCTAAACAATTCAGATCTGCTATTGCAGTAATTAGTGTCCAAGTGCCTGAAAAGGGGAGAGGGGGAAGCAAGCAATGATTTGTACTATGTCGTAAACGGAGTCCACAGCACAAGAATTTCACACGTGATACTTGTACCATGGAGTGACAATAAAAATCTTGAATCTTGAATCAAGCAGCTTGTCGGGTCCGACCCCGTCTTTCAATCTCACCTTCTTTTACATAGTTGGTCATCAGCGCGCCTCATAGCGCATCAATGTATTTTTTGTTTTTTCAACAACAGCATTTGATATATATTCATACTTCTATGTATATAGCCTATAGGCCTACATATACAGTACATAGCCTACACACCATAAATACATATGCATACCTTACATATATGTATGCATATTCATTTCCCATATTAATTCACATTATATATATATGTATATATTTATATATATATATATACATAGATATATACATACCGTATACACATGATCACATATCATGGTCTACGGTCACAATCTACGGTCTAGATTGTGTAAGTGGTATGTGGAGCCAAGATGGCAAAGAGCATCCCATAGTATGATATAATATACGGTAGTTTGGTATAATATATATATATATATATGTATATACCGTGTATATATATACAGTATATCGTTTATATATATATCATTTATTTTCACTATAACTCCATCCATAAGTGACACAATGACAAAATATATGACAATTTTAGCCATGGGTTTCATACACTTTCTGTAAAAAAACATATAAAAGAAAAAATCTTGTCAGATGAGGGACCCTGGGACAAAATGTTATCAAATGGGGGTCTGCGGTCTAATTGGTGTCAGCTTAGGGGTCCTTAATGTGAAGAAGTGTGAGAACCACTGGCCTCGTGTTCTTTACCTCGACATTATTTGTAGTGTTTTAAGAAAGATAGAGTACGTTCCAGGTTCTTAAATGTGAATATTTTCTGGTTTCTTTAGTCTTCTATGACAGTCAACTGATTATCTTTGCTTTGGGCTGTGGACTGTTGGGCAGGCCAAAATTAGACATTTGAGGATGTCATCTTGAGCTTTGGGAGAAAAGTGGTAAACATGCATTTTTCATAATAATATAATATAATATAATACAATACAGGTTGTGTATAAAGTATATTTGTGTTTTCACGAATTGAAAACACAAATGTACTTTATACACGGACCAATACAATAGCCTATATAGCTATAGACATTTTAGAAACCAAACATAACAGTACATTCACGTTTGATCAATAGCCACTTTTCTTGTCAAAGTGTCTTGAGGTGAGCTTCCCATTGTACGTTTCAGCAAAATGCACAACACGGTTTTTGTTCTGCGGGTTAGGTTAGCGCACGAGTCACAAATCACATACTCCATGTGCCCAGTAGATGTCGCCAGAGGTCAAAAAACACCACAGAGAGATAGAGAGGCTGTGTTCACTCTGCTCCCAAGGAGAGGTGGAGACAGAGCTGCACTTCCTGTTACACTGTGACAAATATAAAGAAATTAGAGCCTCAATCTCCCCCAAAATTAACCAGAAGTACAAAGAATTTGAAAATATCACGGACACATCTGCACTTCAATATCTTCTGGGAGAGAAACTTGAATGCACCATTCTAGCAGCACATTATGTGTGGAGCTGCCATCAGCTGAGGGACAGCCAGTGGACAGGAGAGCCATCCACATCTGGCTGAAACACAGAACACTTAACACACTGTATTATTTGCACTAGCATCCAATTTATTGGTTTGCATGTTTACATTTAAAATTGTAAGTTTTAAGTTTTTAAGTTTTAAATCTGTTGTTCCAAATAGGTTTTTTGGTCAACACTAATCTTTTATTTTATCTTATTATATTATATTTTATTCTTTTTTGCTTTGTTTTGTTTTTCGCTCTCTTCTGAAGATTTCAAAATAACAACGGTTATTTACAGATTCTGTGAATTTTTGTTAATACACTGTAATTGCTCTCTATTTGCAATATCACCATTTAACTGCCCATTTATTACTGTTCTATTATTATTCTGAATAGATGAGTAAGCTAACTCTTTGAAACAATTGGAACCAACTTCGAAATACATATAAACTTAACCCAAAATCTGTTGTTTAACAGTTACAAGATAAGGCACCTCTGCTGCCACTCCTGGAGAATTGTATAATAGCCAGCTATACGTGTTACTGATCAGTGATGATAGTTTGCTTGTGCCTATAATTTCAGATCGATTCATTCTGGAGACCTTCGTTTGCTGATCTGCTGGATGAGTTGGAAAACATCGTCCAAATCCTACCTGACTCTGACCTGACGGCCGAAAGATGAAAACTACGTTGGAAGGAACATTGTAAAATGAAATATAATAATACAAATGTGTCTTGTCTATATTTATAAAACAATGTAAAACTATATATTATGTTAAGTACTTGTGTTAAGTGTTAAGTACAAGCACAGCAGATCTTCTCTCGAAGGTTTCCTCATCTATCCAATGACAGGTGACCCCGATGTAACTTCGCTGGTGCGCTGTCCAACAATCAGTGGTCGTGGCGACATGGCTGACTCCACTGAGGTGTGACATCAGAGTCTTCTTCATCTGAGTGGAAGCTGCCTGTATTATTTTCCGGACAGTGGGTCTGGACATGACCGTGCATTGAGGATTCAGGGTTGCTACAAGTTCTTTAAAAGCAGGTTGTTCAACCACAGCAAATGGATGAAGGCCCTTGCAAATAAAGTTAATCACGACCTTGTCAACCTTCGCTTGCGGCACACCCACTGCCATCACGTCACATATTTTAGGTTGCTTGCTTGGGGTTTTTTCTCGTTCGACGGGCCTCTCCCGCGATGCCACGAGCTCAGTGTAGACTCTCAGCTTTGATGGATGTTTCCTCTGTGAAGAAAAATGTTTCATTATATCATTATATAATCAATGTCATGTGTTCATGAGTTAGAAGTTTAGAATCAACACACACAGATTACAGAGACACCTGAAGAATGGTTCTGTTACTGGAAAATGTTTTATGGGATGGTCTGTACTGAAACACTAATAATGTACATGTCATAATTGAATTGACATGTTTTGTTTAATGTTTCTGCAGTATTTGTGCATAATCTATTTCATTTTCAATAAAAGTAAAATTACTTTTATTACTTTCCACCCCTGGTTCTGACCGAAAAAAGCGCTTTGGGTGTGAACGCTTGGTGGTCGACAGTGGAGACTGAGACAGACGATGATGAAGATGATGCAGCCGAAACAATGACGTTAATAACAGTGGGGGGACGGACGCAGCCAAAAACACACTGATGGTTTGTGCAGGTGCAGTCAGAGGACACTGAGAACGCTACAGATCTCTCTGCAGTAGACGAACCTGCATGCCAACCAAACTTGCGTTCTTCCCGACTAGAACACTCATTGGAAAAAGTAGGCGAGACTTTTTTGAGATACCAAAGTGGTTTTACAAGTTGCCAAAAAATAAAATTGAATTGACTGCTTCTACCTGCTAATAATGAGTGTGAAAAGGAGCAAACATTGATGGTTATGGTCATATGGTCCTATCTTAATATTTATCTAAATCTGGTTTGAAAAGGCCAACATTTTTTTGGTGGAGGCCGTATACCCTGGCTTTCTTTTTTTTGTGATCAAATTTTTATTGAAGAGATAGCAGCATTAAACAATAATCGTAATGTCTATCAAGACATAATACCCTGGCATTCTGTGGCACACCCAATGAGCCAAGTCTGGCTACGCTGGTGCCGTCCACTAGCAACATTGTAGAGGATCTATCAGGTGTATTATTGTACTAGTGTATAGTTTACAAAAGCAACAAAAGGAGTGAATTGTGTCCCTCACCAGATCAGGCAGGTAGTACTGGTGGACATCCTGTGCTCCTGCAAACATGGACAGAACACTGGCCCCAAAGATCCTCAGGTATCGAGGCCAGGACACACCGGCTGGCATCTCCACAGACAACAGCCTTTCACTCAACCTGGGAGGAGAGAGGGCATGATCAAATAACCAATCAAAACAACAACATTCAAGTAGATCAAATGTACAAGTACAACATGTATTCACTGAGGCTCAAACGTTTGTCTATTCTCAGCAGGGTGGAGATGCCATCCATGAATTGAATTGAGAATTAGGAAACAGAACAGGACACGTCATTGCATTCCATTAAATTCCACTTCTTAACTGTTGCTCTGCTATTCTCATTCATCACAAAGCCTGAGTGTTCATCACAGAGCAGAGTGCATCAGAAACGTTTCTGCTGCTGTAACACTGCTGCTGCAGCCTCCTCTCTGGCTCTGTAGCCCAGCAGCTCCATCTTCAGCTTCCCAGGCTTTCTCTCTCTCTCTGTGTGTGTGTGTGTGTGTGTGTGTGTGTGTGTCTCTGTCTGTCTGCTGACAGAAGCTAGCTGCTAGCGTTAGCTAGATTGCTAACCGACTAAGTTTAGTTACACACATACATGTAACCGAGACGGTACTCAGCAGCAAATTACCTTGTTTGGTCCTGACACAGAAGAGACCAGCTCAGTAAATAACCAATAGTTCCTCACCGACACCAGCATTATCCCATGTCTACCCATGTCCCATACTGCCTGTCATTGGGACCAGGGTCACTTGTGCTGTTTCGCTAACACAGAGAGCAGGAAAAAGCAGTGAGCTCTCACTCTGCCCAACTTCCGGGTACCACAAACGTGGTTACAAACGTGTGTGTGTGTGTGTGTGTGTGTGTGTGTGTGTGTGTGTGTGTGTGTGTGTGTGTGTGTGTGTGTGTGTGTGTGTGTGACACAAATGGTTCCCTAGCAACACAATTCCGTAAGAACTAGCCTACATACATTACCGGTAATTTAATGAGATATTGATTGATTAACTTGTTAGCCTATTTTTCAATGCATCTTCACGTTTATAGCTAATTAACAGAGCTTATCATTGAATTGAATTGACATTGTTATAAGAAAATGAAGTAGGCCTAGATTAGTAACCTAAAAATAGCTAGGCGATTTCCATTCATATGATAGGCTGCAACGTCAACTCACGCCGCGCGGACGAGATGTGGACGAGATGTGATTAAAATCTGACTGAGGTTGACAGTATAAAAGAAGCGAAGACCTTCGAAACCGCACACTCTTCGACGACTCTTCTTTGAGACATTTGAGAGTAGCCTACTTTCAGTCTTCAACGACACTTCTTTGAGACTAGAGTACTTTTTACACTCTTCGAGACACTTCTTTGAGATGAGAGTACTTTACACTCTAGACAACACTTCTTTGAGACAGTTTGAGAGCTAGAGCACTTTTGAGACGGAGCATCGGCTTGAAAAAGGAAGAATTTAATTTTCACCACCGTCATCATGATGCAGGTAAGGTATTTCAGTGCAAATTGCGGGGTGGCTAAAACAATTTTTGTTTAAAAATGAGATGAACAGTGGCTGATGTATTTAAATTAGCTAACCACGGTTAATTAGCTCTCTAGTTAGCCAGTGTCCAAAAAATATTGTCCGTGCTTACAGTATATTATGTCAGCCAGGTAACGTCGTGTGATAGCATGCTAACATTAGCCATCTTGCTAGCTGTGGTTTAGCTAACGATAAATGGGCCCGGGGAGCATCGGTAGCATTGGCTTTCAAGAGGAACACTTTTCTCGACCGTCATGATGCAGGTAGGCAGCGTTATTTCAATGCAAATTGCGGGTGGCTAAAGAACATTCTTGTTTTAAAATGTATCCGACAACAAGACACAAACGGCCGGGGTTTGAGTCTGAGATGAACAGTGGCTGATGTATTTAAATTAGCTAACCTAACCACGGTTAATTCACTTTAGTCTAGTCAGCCAGTGTCAAAAATATTGTTCGTGCTTACAGTTATATTGTGTCAGCCAGGTGACGTCGTGATAGCATGCTAACATTAGCCATCTTGCCAGCTGTAGTTTAACGTTAGCTAACAACGACACTTGAGAAACAGACACAAACGGGCCCGGGGTTTGTTTGTTAAGTTTGTTAGCGCAGTTTGCTAGCTAACGTTGTTAACGTGTGTGCGTGTGTGTGTGTGTGTGGGGGGGGTGTTATTACAGCAGAGTAGCAGACAGCTGGGAGACAGCACCAGAGTGACAGCATGGGCCACTGGCAGGACACTGAGGGCAGAGGTGAGCTAAACTCTTTATTACTGTCACAACACAACATGATGTAGTCAAACATAATGTCATATACAACAGTGGTTCTCAACCTGGGGTCATCCAGGCAGTTCCAGGGGGTCCCCACCCCAGAAAATGGATTCATTGTTCAACTTACTTCACCATTGGCTGCTGTGCATCACTACACATTGGTGGTGGATGAGCTGAGTTCCCTCCCCTGATATGTGAAGCGCTTTGAGTGTCTAGAAAGGCGCTATATAAATCCAATCAGTTATTATTATTATTATTGTTTTATTTACAAGAAGTTAACACACATTAGAGAATGTAGAAGACTATAGCTATTTTGTTATCTCTACCTAAATATACAGTAGATAGTTTTCTGCAAATCTAAGAATAAACAAATAGACTCAGATTTGGGTCAGAGAGACAAAATCTTATCAAATGTGGGTCCATGGCTTTAAGAAATTAGGGGTCCTTGATATAAAAAAAAAAAAAGGTTGAGAATCACTGAGAGGCCATTTACACCTGGCATTAACATGCGTTTTCTGCCATCAGATTGCAATCCGATTGTATTTTATCACTTGAAAGTACAGGTGTAAACACCCCCAAAACGCATTGAAGAAGGATTGCAATCTGATCGGCCAAACCACCTCCGGAGGTGGTCAGGGACGCATTATGACAACATTTAACACAAGTGTAAATGCAATGCGTCCTCTCAAAACGCATTCAGCAACTACCGGAAATACATAATCTTCGGAAGTCGGTGACGGCGCGCACACCTGTCCTGAACGCAATTCCCTGGCAGCACCGCACCGGTGTGTGCCCTCATCTCGGAGGTTTTGCCACGGCTGTAACCACCTGTGTTGCGTTCAGGTAACATCCTAAATTACAATATTATACAATTGAGAGCATAATTTCTCTTTTATATCAACACTTCTCCTTTGGAAAAGGAGTGGAAAATGAAAGGAAAATTAGGGAGAAAGGGTTCGAACCCTTTCCCCCTCATTTTCCTTTCATATAAAAGATAAATTATGCTCTCAATTGTATAACATTGTAATTTAGGATGTTACCTGAACGCAACACAGGTGGTTACAGCCAATGACATGCACGGAAAACGTATGTAGGCTATGTGTGTGTGTCACGGACCCAGTGTCTCCCAGCTCCATGGGAGAAGAACCTACAGAGAAAACTGCTATATCGACACGTCTGAAAAACTACCTCATGAGAGCGCAAAAGCTTTTTGCAATATTTGGGAGGTTTTTCGAAATTTACGTGTTTGCATTACCCGATTTTTATTGCGATATTTAGTAATGGAAACACGGCTTACAGACAGGCCAAGGACAAGAACAAGAAAAGTGGCAGGGGCAGAGCAACGTGTCCTTTTTATAAAGAAATAGATGCAGTGCTGCGTGATCGGCCATCGTTTTGTCCAGGTGAAGGGGACATTCACTGCGCATTTGAGCTTAACAATAACCTCTATTTCCCTGTGCATGTATGCAAACATGCATGCACACGTTCAGGGAGCGCGCGCGTGATGACGTTCGAGCTGGAGAGCAATCGGATTGCAATCTGTTCACCCAAAACGCATGTTAGTGCCAGGTGTAAATGGAATCAGGCTGAAGTGATAAAATACAATCTGATTGCAATCTGATGGCAGAAAACGCATGTTAATGCCAGGTGTAAATGGCCTCTGACAGACAACTGCACTCCACCTCTCTTGTGTAAATGCAGGCCATGTCTTTATTGTATTTTCATTAGCTACTTTATTTTGAGTGATTTTAATTTATTTTAGCTAAATTAACTTTGTATATAGCTTCTCTGTGTATAGGCTACTATGGATATAACGTGGAAATTGTGAGGAAGATATCCTGCATGGTAACTGAATGGAAAAAAGTAGAAATGCAGTGGACTTGTTTGTCATTGTTTGTGCCGTGTTTTTCTTCATCAGAAACGGGCCAGCAGGCGTAATGCGCCGTTTACTGTGCAGAAGTGTCCCTGTGGATGGAGCAAGCCAACTAGTGACAGAGGCTTGCTCCTGCACCAGAGGAAGTGCAAAAGCCAGGTAGAGCACGCACACAAGCACGCATGCACACATCTGCATACCCCTGAGCTGGGTTAAGGCAAATAACAGGGCGGGGGGGGGGGGGGGGGGGGTAGGGGCACAGTTACAAAGCATTTTAACCATTGATTAATTGCCAACACAAAGTTAACTGCACTCCATGGACAGTCTTAATACCTACTTGGAGAGCGATTGGATCTGTGAGCTGTGTCCCAAAAATCACCTTTATAAATGAACCAGAACAAACATCTTGAACAATGTCAAGATAAACCTGAGGTAGATGTATTTCCTCAAGAGATTTCAACATGACATTATGTGTTAAAGTTCCAAATGCATCACGAAAGTAAAAAAAAAAAAAAAACAGTATAGCATTTATTGCACTCATGCTTCAAATAATCAACTCCTGTTTTGAGACAAAACACATGTTCATTCATACCTTGCCACACACACACACAAAATTAAAGAGTACCACAGGGATAACGTATTATTGTAGGCTTTATCCAGAAATCGCCACCATTTGGTTCTTCAGTGGAAAAGTCTATGGCATTTTAGAATGGGGATTTCACTTAAATGCATAAAATAAGGTATGTGTTTAACAAAAGTTTATGGGAATGTGAATTTGGGTTCAGCATGATACTCTTCACAAACGCAAATAACTTTTGACTTTTGTAAAAAATCGTGTTTAAAAAAAAATGCATTTACACTCCAAAAGTCATGAAAGTTATTCACTTTTGTTAACCACAGACCTTATTTTATGCATTTAAGCAAAACCCCCATGTTAATCCCATAGACTTTTCCACTGAAGAACCTGGAAGTATACTTCCAGACTCATTCCTGCAGCTCTCTATTCAAAGCCAGGTAGAGAACCACAGTGCAGGGAGGTCACCAGCAGACCAAGAGATGGAGGCAATCCCTTCCTCCCATAGTGTGCCCAGTCAAACTTGGATGTCTGGTCACCCTGTGTGTGTGGAGAACAGCTGCCACAGCCTTACAGTATTCTTTTCTTTGCTTTCTTTTGATTGGATTGGATTTTCCCAATGCAGGTGGGAACAGCCTCAGCAGCTGATCAAAGGAGAGTGGCCCTTGGCGAGCTGACCAACTGTCCGGCGAGGTCAGGAAACAAAAAGGTGCAGGAAGAGGAAAGGGCGTTCTCTGACACACTCTTGTCTGTCGACGACATCGATGAGCTGGATGGAGACGTGCCAGAGCTCTGCTCTGAATATGTCAAGGACATATATGCATACCTGCGCCTCCTTGAGGTAATTATGCTCTTTATTTCTCCTCACTATTCTTTTGATTGATTGATTGATTGATTGCTTGATTTGATGTTAGGTTAAAAAGCCATGACAGAAAAAGACATGCACCTCAATAAAACAACAAGGATAGACACAATACAAGTCATGGACTTGTTTCCATTGTGCTCCTTCGTCTCAGACAGACAAAGCAATACAACAAATAACAGGCATCAAATATTATATAATATACATACAAACATTCAATAAAAATATACATTCTAAAGTCCTACCTCAAACCTGTTCAACCATCCGTCTTTGTTTTTCTAATGCCAGCCTGATTTACTTTGAGCTGCTATGCTATTCCGTTGTCATTGGAGTGTGTATTTTTATATGACAAGTTGTTCTGTCTCCACAGCTCCAACAGGTTGTCCGGCCCAACTACATGGAGGGCTACGACATCACCGAACACATGAGAGCCAAGCTGGTTGACTGGCTGATCTCGGTCCACTCCTGCTTTGGCCTGCAACAGGAGACACTGTACCTGACAGTTGGCATATTGGACCGTTTTCTCCAGGTACAAACTGTTTTAGACATTGACTTGTTTAGCTTTCCATGAACTACAGTAGCTAACACTCTTCTTATTGTGCTGCAGGTCCAGCCAGTGCCAGTGTCTCGTGAAAACCTGATGCTCGTTGGTGTGGCGGCCATGTTTGTGGCTTCGAAATATGAGGAAGTCTACCCTCCACCAGTGGCAAGGTTTACCCGTATGACAGACAATAAGGTCACAGCGGCCCAGCTTAAGAAGATGGAGCAGGTCATACTGAAGGGCCTCAATTTTGAGCTGGGACGCCCTCTGCCACTGCACTTCCTCAAGAGGGCTGCAAAGGCTGGAAGCGTGAGTTTGTCTACTGAATAGTTCCCAAAATCCTGGAGATGAATACTAATAAATGATGAATACTAATATATATATATATATATTAGTATTCATCATATATATATATATATATATATATATATATATATATATATACAGTATATATATATTAGTATTCATCATTCATTAGTTGGAGAGTTTGAATTGGTTTATCATAGATAGATAGGTGTGTATGTGTGTGTAGTTTATGTCATCAGGCTCTCAAAGTGACTGTCTTCTGTCTGTCTAGACTGATGTAAATACAAACATACTGGCCCAGTACCTGATGGAGCTAACGGTGATGGACTACAACATGGTTCATTACCACCCTTCTGAGGTTGGTGCAGCTTCCCTCTGCCTCTCCCAGCTGGTGCTGAATGAACAGCCATGGGTGAGTTTACTGAAGTCTACAGGGCTACAAATGGGGTCAAAGGTTGACTGAAAGTAAACAAGTTCATAAGACAAATGACAAGACTTAGAAGAACATGTGAGTGAATTGATCTGTACTTTCTTTGTGTTGCAGTCTGCTCTACAGGAGCATTACTCCTCCTATGACCAGGTGCACCTGCAGCCCATCATGCAGCACATTGTAAAAAATGTGCTGGCTGTGATTGAGGGCAAAACAGAGTTCACGGTGAGTTGGTTGCCAACAGTGCAGTCTCAATAAGATGACATGTGTTTTTAACATGACCTAATTACATTCTTTGTGTTTCCCTCCAGGCCATCACAGACAAATATTCACGCTTAGACCAGATGAAATGCTGCCTCCTTCCTCTGCTAGCCAGCTGGTGCAGCAGGTAGGCCCTGTCCAACTTCTCCTCTGCTAGCCAGCTGGTGCAGCAGGTAGGCCCTGTCCACCTTCTCCGAGGTGGCTCAGCACGAGGAGTTCCTTCGACCTGCGCGGGGACGAGCTGGAACAGTACATTTGCAGCGTTGAGCTGGCCATCGGGAAGGAGGAGGTGGTGTTTGAGTCGGATGTAAACTCGCAGCTCAACCTGTGGATCAGAGTGGCCTCCCTCAACAAGCCCCTCACAGCTCAACCTGTGGATCAGAGTGGCCTCCCTCAACAAGCCCCTCACAGCTCAACCTGTGGATCAGAGCGGCCTCCCTCAACAAGCCCCTCACAGCTCAACCTGTGGATCAGAGTGGCCTCCCTCAACAAGCCCCTCACAGCTCAACCTGTGGATCAGAGTGGCCTCCCTCAACAAGCCCCTCACAGCTCAACCTGTGGATCAGAGTGGCCTCCCTCAACAAGCCCCTCACAGCTCAACCTGTGGATCAGAGTGGCCTCCCTCAACAAGCCCCTCACAGCTCAACCTGTGGATCAGAGTGGCCTCCCTCAACACGCCCCTCGCAGCTCAACCTGTGGATCAGAGTGGCCTCCCTCAACAAGCCCCTCACAGCTCAACCTGTGGATCAGAGTGGCCTCCCTCAACAAGCCCCTCACAGCTCAACCTGTGGATCAGAGTGGCCTCCCTCAACAAGCCCCTCACAGCTCAACCTGTGGATCAGAGTGGCCTCCCTCAACACGCCCCTCGCAGCTCAACCTGTGGATCAGAGTGGCCTCCCTCAACAAGCCCCTCACAGCTCAACCTGTGGATCAGAGTGGCCTCCCTCAACACGCCCCTCGCAGCTCAACCTGTGGATCAGAGTGGCCTCCCTCAACAAGCCCCTCGCAGCTCAACCTGTGGATCAGAGTGGCCTCCCTCAACACGCCCCTCGCAGCTCAACCTGTGGATCAGAGTGGCCTCCCTCAACAAGCCCCTCACAGCTCAACCTGTGGATCAGAGTGGCCTCCCTCAACAAGCCCCGCTGGAGACACAAGATGGCCATCCTGCTGGGCAAGGTCTACGCTGTGGGTGGCTATGACAGCCAGAGACAACTGAGTGAGCAGCATCAAGTGCTACGACTCCTTCTCCATTGCTGAGCTTATAGACGGTTTTAACTTGACAACAAAAACATTCTAAATTGAACCCCCGCTCACTTCCTGTTGCAGTGTTTGCTATGGACATAAAAGAAAAAAAAACATTCAAGTGCAGGACTGACCATTCCGTGAAAACCGTCTATACAGCTGAGCAGCGAAAACAAAAGTAACGATGTCGAGTGAATATTTCTGCAGTTTGCCGAATGCTGAGAAAAAGGAAGTGCTGTGGGGTTGTGCTCTGGTGAAAACCGTCTATAGAACTTTTGAACCTGAGTAGGATGAAGGGATGAGAACTATACTTTTTTTACACAGCGATCCCGCAGTCTCGCCGTTAGGACACACCACTTTTTCCACTTCCCTTTCCTGTCAGTCTTCCCTCTCGGTTCCCCCCCCGCCTCCCCATCCCTCCACTTATCACCTACTGTAGCTCCACTTCCCATGTCTGCTTCTCTTATCACTGTTTGTGCCATGTCATCATCACCTGAAGCACTTCTCATTTACATTATCGTTGTTACATGTTCTTATAGATTTATTCTTTATATTATAATTATACTTGTCTTTTTTATAATGATGTTTTTTTTATTAAATGTATTGTACTTTAGCTTTAGCAAGTGTGTCTTGATTAGTTAATTGGTGTACTGGGTGTGTGGGTGGTTTGTTAGATGTGAGTAAATAAATGTTCTTTTTCTCATTTTAAGTCAAGTATCCTGGGTTATTATTTCAGTTTTCTTTGTGGCTTATGATGCTGACAGAGGTATTTGCTTTATTCCCCCCCACAAAGCTCTTCTCTTTGTTTTTGTTCAAGTAGGTTTTCATGCGCTCCTTGACAGCCCCTCCACCACTAAATGTTTACTTTTAGTATCATCACTAACATTACTGCTCTGTACCTTCATCCACAGTACTTCCTGCACCATGATGATGTCATGGTGCACCATGATGATGTCATGGTGCAGAAAGTGCTGTGAATGAACAGGAAGGAGGGGGCACGGTGGCGCCTCACAGCTAGAAGGTCCTGGGTTTGATTCCCACCTGGGGCGCTGAGAGGGTGCGCGTGTGTGTGCGCCCCCGCCCCCCAGATGGGCTATCTCATCAAAAGGGCCCTTCTGTGTGGAGTCTGCATGTGCTCCCCTGGGGTTCCTCCATACATCTGTATGGAACCCCACTAAAACATGCAGAAGGTGTTCATGATTTGATTGCACAGTGAACTATTCTCATCAGTGTTTAAGGAGAGTGCTGTCGTTAAAGTGATTCTGAAATCTCTATGAGGCCATTTACACCTGGCGCTAACATGCGTTTTCTGTGATCAGATTGCAATCAGATTGTGTTTTATCACTTGAAATGCCAGGTGTAAACACCCCCAAAACGCATTGAAGAAGGATTGCAATCTGATCGGCCAAACCGCATTGTGTACACATTGAACACAAGTGTAAATGCAATGTGTCCTCTCAATCTGAATACAGCAACTTTAGATTGAGAGGACAACCATTTCTGCAGTCAGATTTCAGAAAATCCATGTTAACGCCAGGTGTAAATGGAATCAGGCTCAAGTGATAAAATATAATCTGATTGCAATCTGATGGCAGAAAACGCATGTTAACGCCAGGTGTAAATGGCCTCTGTGTGTCACTGGCTTCTCTGTGGAGGCAGTATCCTTCTCCCTGTTTCCTCCAGTGTTTCCTTCACATTTATTAACTGTCAGCATTACATGTTCTGCCTGGATGGCATTGGCAAGGACACAAGCAGTATACAAATAGGCTGTCAAGGAACTACTGGTAGCACTTTACATTACAGCTTAGTAACAACATGATAATAAGGGTAATAGTGTGATAATAAAGATGTAATAATTATGATATACCATGTATATAGAAATGTAAAAGCTGCGTTTCATATTAAAAAAAAACCCGAACACCTCACACTATAAGATCAAACATACCGGTAGGCTACATTTTCCCCTCACCTGTAGTGCTATTTATCCATCTAGATCGCGTTAGGGCTTTTCACACTACACTTAGCCAGGGATAAGTCAGTCTCTTAGCCTGCCCTGGGGCTAAGAGCGCTGTTAGCCCAGGGCTAAGGGAGGGGTTAGCAACAGGGCTAAGAGTGCTTTCACACTTGCACAATCCACCTTTCAGCCAGCAGATGGTGACAAACACCACAATGGGGATTTGAGGTACTCAAGTGATATTGCAGGAAAATAGACAAGTTACCTGTAACTATTTGCAAAAGTATCAAGAAATAAATTGCTACATACCATTGTATACCAATGTGCCAAATATAGCCAGTCATATATTTTATTAGTCTACTATATTATTATGTATTGATTGACCGCACTGAAAATACCCAAATTGATCAGATCACAATAAACATTTTACAGCAGCTCTCATTTGTTAGTTGTGATTATTTTGTAGTGAGAATTTGTTCAGAAAAAATTGTCAGATGACAATTTGCTGAATCTAATAAAACACAATTAAGGAAACAATTTGGGAATGAATGATTTGAGATTTGAGCATGATTTGAGGCCCCTGGAGCCCCCTAGACATCAGTTTGGGAGCCACTGCTGGAGCTGGAGAGAGGGGGAGGGAGGGGGGCATAGCTAGTGTTGATTAGTCTTAATCTGATTCGTCAATAATGGCAAATTATTCTAGAATAATCTTTAAGGTTGATGCAACATCAGCTGTTGTTGTTGCTGCTGCTGCTGTGGGAAAAAGGACCACCCCCCTGCTCTCAGGATACCTCTATTGTGTTGCCTTGATGGGCTGACAAGCGCGCACACATGCACACAGACGCACACAGACATGCACACACACACACACACAAAGACATGCACACGCTCGCTCGCACACACACACACAAACAAACACACAGCTCATGGGAACTTGCTGGCAAAGAGGGTCACTTAGATGGAACAATGCTAAACCATGCTGTACTAGTTTCTGTGGAAGTAGAGGAAATCATAAAGATGGCTGTTTGTTCGTGGGAACAATCAGAGCTGTAATAGGTTATCGTGTTTTACTGTCAAGAGATCCAAAAGCATTTAGAAAGGCACGGCTCAAATTGATTTATTACATCATGTCGTCCGTATTACATCCGTGTCAGAAAAACATTGCCGAAATCATCTTGTAGTTATACATATTTGCAGAGTCCAACCTGTTATGAAAGATCTTTCGTAAAAAAAATGTGAATACAGTATATCAATATATATTGATCTAAAAACAAGCAATAACATCAACCAAATGCAACATTATACAAATTGTAAAGAGATATTCTAAAAGTAGAAGCACATTGGTGTATCTATGATATGGTTATATTGCAGCCTTTAATTCTACCTCTACATTCACTAACTGTACAATCAACAGTGAGCATGCTGTGCTGCCACAGTGTCCTTCAACCTTTTCTCTCTCTCTCTCTCTCTCTCTCTCTCTCTCACACACACACACACACACACACACTCACATACATACACACACACACACACATAGGGCTAGGGGAAACAATCGATACACCATAGTATCGCGATATTTTGCCTGATGATATTGTATCGATATTTGGACGCCAAGTATTGATATTTTATTATATAATGTGCAAATAAACTGTTTGCTATTACAGTACTAGAATAATATAATCAATTGCTTTTTCAATTGATTCCGTCTACTTGACAATGTTGCTGCAATAAAATGGTTGAAGTCAGATGAACAGACTGGAAAATTGATCTTATATAAACCAGATGTTGACAAAGTTTTAATATTCAATATATCGCAATACTAGCATATCGCAATACTATCGTATCGTGACTCAAGTATCGTTTTAGTATCGTATCGTGGGCATCTGGTGATTCCTACCCCTAACGACACACACACACACACACGCGCGCACACACACACACACACACACACACACACATACAGAGACAGACACACACACACACACACACACACACACACACACACACACATACACACACACACATACACACACAGAGACACACACACACTCACACTCAGTCACTGGTGTGAGTTATGCCCTGAAGTTGATGTCGAATCATGGACTTCAGGAGAACGACAATAATGCTATTAAGTCTCTCTCGATTTAACACGACACAAATAAATGTGTGTAGTCAAAATGAAGGAAAAACAGTAGATAACAGAAAAGAACCCTCTAACTCATGGTTAGAGGGTTGCAATCTCAGTCATGTGAGTTAAAGAACGAGACAACTTGGCACACAGTGACGATTACAGTTGAACAACAACACTGTCCTGCAGTGAACTCTTCCCCCGTTTGGATCAGCTGAAGGCCAAAGGCAAGACACTGGCTTCACATTCTACAAATCCTATGTGTTGTTACAGAAGTTTGGCTGGGAGGTCTGTGAGAGTTCTGCATCTGCAGTCTACAGAGCAGAGTGAGACTTTGCTGTTGAATTACTTTTTGGTCAGTTTGGTGATCTCACGCTCCTCTTCCTCCTTGAGCTTCTCAACGAAGCTGTCCAAGACAGGAATCTCAAACTTGATGTACTGGGCAACCTGAGGAGAAAAGGACGGAAATGTACGAGCATGAGAAGCCGACACTGGCACTGATTATGAATATGATACCTGATTACATGATTATTATGTTTTTTGTTTATTATAATGACCTCTATTAATGACTTCTGGAAGCACATCAATGCCTCCAAATCAAACTAGTCTATAATAGTCGGTCACTGTCAACTTCCCCCCCTTATCACAAAATCAAAACAGTCAACACGGGTCGGGCATCGAGAACCGGTTCCAAGGAATCGATTCTGCTTATTGATTCCTAAACAAATTCTGTGTGCAGAACATATTTGAAAACTGAGTTCCCAGTCCAAACATATCAAGCGGTATGTTGTAGGGGTGTCAAAAATAATCGATTATAAGATGCATCGCGATGCGGACCTGCACGATTCTGCATCGATTCACAAATGTCAAAAATCGATTATTTAAAATAATAATAATAATAAAATAAAATATAATGGAAGTACATGCAGTTGTTTATTTTAATTATGGATCATAATACAATGCAATTCTAAATGCACTTTTATTTTAAAAGAAGCCACACAGTGAGAAAAAAGAAAGTGAGAAAAAATAAATCATGTATTGGGGAAAAAAGTGATGCATCGATTTAAGATGCATCGAGATGCATCGAGATGCATCGATAATGGAATCGAATCGTAGCCCTCTGAATCGTAATCAAATCGAATCGTGAGGCCAGTGAAGATTCACAGCCCTAGTATGTTGTATACAAAAAAATATAAACTGTTGGTTAAAAAAAAAAAAAAATGACAAGCAATGTTATGATAATATGAATATGACTGAATATGGCTTGGGTAATAGTTTATCAAAAAAACATCCCCCCCCCTGCCTGTGAAATAAGCATGTGACCTGTTTTGACCCTGCCCCTCAAAGAATCGGTATTGAGAATCGTTGAGAACCACAATCGATAAGCGGAATCAGAATCAGAATCCAAACGATACCCAACCCTCGTAAACAGCCTTCAACAAAAGAATGACACCATCCCAGTGGAGTGTAAATATAGAATGGCATAGCTCTACCTGCTACCATATCTCAACTCTAATTAGTGTGTTACAGTAATAGGCCCTTTTCACAGCATCCACTTTGAGGTGGTAAAGCAGGAAATAAAGCCGGTGTAACCAATAACATTAATGAGGGCCCTGGCCCTGGAAGACCTACATGGAATGGTATTGGTCACACCCGCTTTACTTCCTGCTTCACCACCTCGAAACAGTTGGTGTGAAATATCTATATATACAGTGAGATTCTCCCTGTGAGACTCGAAACCTAGAAGAATGCTTTCCTCATCAACAATACTGTTTTACTTTCCCCCGACTTGCATACCGTTAACAGACAGGCATCTCAGTCCATTGTCACATCAGTCTAAAAACAGGACCTATTTCCCCTGCTTGCTAAAATTAACCCAAGTGTCTATCCTTGGGCCATTGTGTCATTGTGTGTCTGTGTTGGAGAGAGGAGAAAAATAAAAAACGAGGTCACTTGGTGTGAACGAGATGGGGATAGCGATAGAGGGAGTGGTGGCAGGAGGCCCAGACTCACATCATATGTGACCTCCTCTCCCAGGTCGGCCTCTGTGATGAAGATCTTGGAGATCTTCTCACA